>NC_081408.1:410394388-410596888 GCF_030272615.1 Cryptomeria japonica | reverse complement strand
TGCCACAACAGTGACCGCAAGCTAGTGGAGGGTACCGTTACGGTACCACTCCCCTCGTGGAGCATTAACTCGCTTGCGAGCATGATACCTCATACGGAGTGCTGGACACCATGCACCCAAACACAAAGGGGAATTTACTTCGCATAAAAATTGTAAATACTATATATATGTATATAGTTTCCAGTTTAAATTTATTTAAGCACAGAGAGTAGAAATTAAACAATAAGGATAAAATATTAATGTAAACAATAAGGATTAATTTACAGGAGTGAATAACACAGAGAGTTATTCACAGAGGGATTTATTCCTTAGTTTTCAACTATTATTTCCAGAGAGAAGTGGATAACTAGACACAAAAAAATATTAATGGAACCAAATGAGAATATCACACAGCGAAATCTATCCCTCCATTTCAACTAATTTTCACAGAGAAAATATATAACCAGATAATGGAATTAAATGAGAATATCACAGAGGATTATTCACAGCGAAAACTATTCCTCCTTTTCAACTAATTTTCATAGAAAATATATAACCAGATAATGGGATCAAATGAGAATATCACAGAGGATTATTCACAGCGAAAACTATTTCTCCTTTTCAACTAATTTTCACAGAAAATATATAACCAGATAATGGGATCAAATGAGTTTATCACAAAGGATTATTCACAGCGAAAACTATTCCTCCTTTTCAACTAATTTTCACAGAGAACATATAACCAGATAATGGGATCAAATGAGAATATCACAGAGGATTATTCATAGTGAAAACTATTCCTCCTTTTCAACTAATTTTCACAGAAAATATATAACCAGATAATGGGATCAAATGAGAATATCACAGAGGATTATTCACAGTGAAAACTATTCCTCCTTTTCAACTAATTTTCACAGAGAAAATATATAACCAGATAATGGGATCAAATGAGAATATCACAGAGGATTATTCATAGCGAGATCTATTAAAAGGATGAGATTTAGATTTCTATTCGAAAAACCAGAGAGATGAATTAGAGGGAGGAAATAAAGATTGATCTAATCTAGTTCTCAGCAAGAAATTGAAACAAATTGATCTAATTCTCATCAAGGAAATTGAAACAAGATTGATCTAATCTAATTCGCAACAAGAATAAGATGCATGATTCAAAATAAAATAAAAATAAATTAAAAGAACCTGGATACTTGCAATTGATGTAGAATCCCCTATGAATCCTTCAATTAGCCTCCCTTGATCCTTCAAGCTTAAAAAAAAATCCTCCAAAGCAATCTTAGCTATTTTCTGGAATGAAATATGACTACCAAAACAATTACTTGAGAGAAGGATTTCTTTATGGAATAACCAACTCCCATTTTTGAAAAATTGCATATCATTTATAAGCAAAATCCCTCTATTCCACTATCTAGAAATTTTAATTAAAAAAAGAGATTCTTTCCCAATTTTGGACTTCATGCAAATTGATTAGACTTAGTGGAGGAGTTACATGCAAGGTGGTGGAGAATCCTCTAGAAGCTTCTTATTCTTCCTACAACATGTGCCAGAATTGGATGTGGGAAATAAATAAATAAATAAAAATGTATATTTTCCATGTGTGTGTGTGTTATTATTTCATCCTTTTATAATATTCATTCAATCATTTAAATAGCTTATCCAAAAATATAATAGAGTTGTATTTTAAATCCAAAAGTGATAAAGGAGGGTTGTGACAAATTAAAAGTTTTCAAGGAAATAATTAAAAAACAAGTTGCATGGATATGCATATAATAAATTGCACATGATATTCACTATGTTTTTATAAAAAATTTCATGGGAAATATAAACCCTTTGATATAATATGGTGGGTTATAGTAAATGAAATTTTATGATTTTTGGTCTGTAAAACTATCAACAATTATTCACTATCTTTATTAATACATGGAGAAGGCAACATAAAGATTAACTCAACACCAATCTAAGAAGACACCTCTTCAAGGTGATATTTATGTTTGATTACACGTCCATTTAGTCTATGGTAATACATTGACTATATAGTCACAATCCAATTTCATTGTAAATTATAGATCTAAAAGTTGGTCAATAATTTTTTTGAGTTCATTGCTTCATACTTCAAATTTTATAAAGTAGGTCTTTGAATGGTATATATTTTGATTAGATAAAGAGGGAAGGGCATGGATCCATAACAATCATAACCATTAAGGAAAAATAGACGAGTCTCACTAGTAGTGAGATTTGGAAAAATAAACAAGGATAGTCAATGCTTTTGACCAGAGCAAATATTGGCGGGAAACAAGGGTCCCAAATCTAATCTAATTAATTCTCTTTCCCAATAGGAGAAAGAGGAAGAGAAGAAGTAGAAGGATCTTCTCTCCTTTGAACGACTATCTAAGTGATGCTATCATTAAATTTCCCACAACACGGGGAATCAAGAAGAGACCCCACCATGGGAGAACCAACATTAACCAAAGGGGGAACAATAGGATGATAAGGAAAAATACTGTCATAAAATGCATGAGAAGAGAGATGTGTAGAAAGAGTAGAAGGTGGGATAGGGGGAGAGTACAAATCAAGAGGGGACTTAGCAAGGACCTTAGGATAAGACAAGGATGCACTAGAAGAAAAACCCCTGTCAGAGTCCTGAGAAGAGTCATAAGTCATAGTATCTTCGACAGCCAAGTGTGTTAGTGCAAAAATAGGTTTTGTCTAACTAGTTACCTTTTAGCTACATAGTAGAGTCCTATTCACACTATTGTTAATCTCACTTAGAGATTAGCTAGACTTTTTTCTCACCTCATGTAGACTCACCAAGTGTCCCAACACTTGTCCATAGAGTCCTACACTTGCTGCATACTTGGAGGGGTAGTTAGAATTTTTCTCCTATCCCTCACCTCTTCTTTGTTGCTTTTATAAACAAGGATCCTTTGTACATTTTCAACTTGATGCTTATGATTTTTGTTCATTTTAATCATAGCTTGTTATGCAAAGTTTTCAATTTTGCAAGTTGACCTTGGTTGTTCCAACAAAGTGATCACTAATAGAATTATTCCACCAATAAGTAGGGCCTTTACAATGTAAAAGTGGGCAATCTAAAGCTAAATGACCAATAGTGATGTAACACTGACATTGAAAAGGGAGTCCCTCATAAACAAGCAGTTAAGTCCAAGGCCCCCAACTATTAGAAGCATACCCTCGTGAAGAGGCTTGGAGATGTCAATATCTACCAAAATACAAGTGAACGTTGAGTTCCTAATGTATGAAGTAGAATCATCAACCTTCAAAAAATGATCAACAAAGTTTCCAATGGTCTTGTAATGAGAATTATCCCAAACCTAGAGGGGAAGATTTAGATTCTAACCCACATTAGATGCACATTGAGTGGTTTGGTGAGTGGATTGAAGGATGTAGACTAGGGTTTGAGCAAGAGGGAGTTCTCTTCCCATGATCAAAGCTAATCTAGCACCGATTTTATATCATCAAACATGGTAAAAGAATATTTCAAAAATCCTTTATCACAATAGAAAAGTTTGATCCTACTAGTCACAAGGGGAAACAAAAATCCCAAAACTCAACTATGCAAGATGGGGAGAGAAGGCTAAAGGTTCATAAATGCCACACAAAAACTCTATGCTAGTAAAAATATTTTTTAATACCCCATCCTCACCACAAACCACCACTGGGGCTAGTTTGACACAAGAAAGCAGACAAGATACTCACAATGAGAAAACATGATTAAACCTAGCCACTTGAGAAAAACTATGAGGTTCAACAAAAGGAATAGGAGTAGATCTAACCCTAAGCAGAAAAAAATATCAACTAAAGGATTTAACACCAAACCTAGATTAAACCCTAATAAAAATCTTTGAAGAAAAAAGTAGCAGAAGCCCCTAAACCAATAGAAACATGAGATACATCCATTGTAAGGGGTGATAGAGTTCTTCCAACATAAGACCCACCAATAGACATGAGAAAAGGAGTAGACACATGTACTAAACCAACTTCCACAAGGATGTATGACAAAGAGAGAGGCACATTAGAATCTTCTCACATGGGAGAGAGAAGGGAGGAAAAAGAGCCATTGTAGGAGGAGCCATCAACATAAATCGACTTTGAATGACCTATGTTGATAGATAGAATTATGCTTCAAAAATTATTATTAGTTATAATCTCAATTTTTCAAATGTACATGAACAATATCATGGTTTTATTTACAAGGCACTGTCTATCCAACAAACTAAAACACATGGGATTTCATGCCATAAGCCATATGTCATACCATGTCTTGTTCCTACATCTGATGGTACTCATGTTGTACTTTTTATAAAAGTTGTGGACATAAGAATTTTAATTAAATCTATTAGCTACATGATTATATTTTTTTTTTGAAAAAGTAACCCTCTTATATACATTTAAATTATTTACCTATCCACAAATTTGTGGGGCCAAAATTGAAGGCCTCTACAACCCACCTTTTTGTCAGCTTGGACACCCTTAGGACTAGGGTGCCCTCCAATCGTGTCTGATAGTTTTGAATCCAAATTGCAGCTATAGGTTCCTCTTCATGTCTCATTTCTAGATTTAAGTTCTTTATTTTATTGTTATTGCTGAAAGTCGTCATTTTTCTATCATTTAATCTAGTTCATTCACACACACTTCACAATCTCAATTTTATTACAAAAAAGGAGTCATAAACCCTTAGTGCTCATCTCTCCTATTAGGATTGTAGCTGAACCTCGTTGTGATTCCAATGATATGCCATAAAGATTTTAGATCTTAGTTTACATTCCTAGGCTAGGATCTCATTTCCATATATATCATCTAGCATGAATGAGTTATGTAGATTCACATACACACTGAAGTTGGAGGAAAATGTAGAGGAAAAAATTACACACTTCATAGTTTTCTCCACTTATTTTTTATTCACTTTAGCCTTATCAATAATGATGTGATTTTGGTGTTTTATTTGATGGACCTTGTACCGCACATGTTGATTGAACCAATCATTTAATTGTCCTCTTTCCAATTCAAACCTTGTTGTCTAAATCAAAATTAAATTATATGTATTTCTCCTCCCTATTCAAAATTACATGTTTGGTATTATCCTTTGAAAAAATATCATATATGTAGTGTAGACACCTAAAAATGTCTCATTGATCATGTACTAATTATTCGTCTAATTGGTTAAATAATTCTTTAATTCTTTAATTAATTTAATTAATCTTATTCTTCTAAATTCATATTTCTCCATCATCATCTTACTAATTATTCTATTTCTATTTCTAATCAATTAATCATTAACCCTTTTCTAAATATTAATTAAATACTTATTATTTAATTAATTATGATTTAATTCCGTTAATTTAAATAATCTTTATTATTTAATTAAATTCAATTTCTAAATAATTAAGTAGTTTCTTTAAATTATTTAATTAGTTAATTCAAATTCAAATTCCAATTCCCCAAATTCTAATTTCGTTTAATTTCATTAATTCTTCTAATTCATATTCTTCCAATTTCGTCTAATTTCAAATACACGTGCAGTTCAGTTTCATGATTTCAAAAATCAAATTGAATTCTTAAATCAAGTTTGCATGAATTCAAAGATCAAGTTGAATTTAAATAAAATTCAATTAACATTCAAAAATCAAATTGAATACCAAAGTCAAGTTCTAAATATATTCAAAGATTAAATTGAATTTAAAATAAATTCAATGTCATGCAAAGGTTAAATTGAAAATCAAAGTCAAAATTCAAGCACATGCTAAATTAATTAATTCAATTAATTGATTAATTAAATCAATTATCTTTTCAATCTCTATTTCTATCTTCTACTTTGCTTTTTTCCAAAAAGCTTTCAATCAGTTAACTATTCCATCTATTTTATTTGATCTTTTCAATTAATTGATTATTTGCATCATTCTTTAATCTCCTCTAATCATTCTTTTTCATCTTTCAATGAATTTTTTTCTCAATCAGTTAACTCAATTAACTATTCAATCTATTATGTTCCACCTCCAAATCAACAGTTCAACTATCAATTAGCACGTGAGCTCACTTGAGTTCCACTTCTTAATCATTCTGTTCCACCTCTCAATCAATCCTCTCCAACAATCAATAAATTCGACATCAATTTTCCATTTTCAATTGAATCACGAAATTCAAATCTTTGTGTCAATTGTAGGTTACCAACACAATATCTGAGAGCCATCATACCACAAAGAAGAGAAGAACAATGGAAGCCATGATGCATAATAGAGAGTTTTATATTGTTTAATTTGATTCTATTATGCATCTATTTCATTGGTTTATATTTTGAATTGCTTGAATAGTTAAGTAATTCATGATTTTCCTTATTTCCCATTTAGAAATAATGATTTTAAGCATACGAAATTTTGGTGAACCCAACGTGAACAACAACTAATTAACCCTCTGTTTTTCTTTTGCATTATGGTAGGATCGTACGGATTTTCAGATTTTTGCAGGTTTGTAGGGATTTAAGCATCACGCATTCGTACAGACAATGTCATGCAATCATATAGACAAAATTACACATTCATCTTGTTAGGGTTACACATTCGTGCAAACCCTGTCACACATTAGCCTAGACATCATTACACATTCATTATTCATATTTAGGCATTCTATTTTTTTTTCGTGTTTCTGATTTTTTATTCTCTGTCCTGTCTAAATTCTGCAAATCTAAAGATTTTGTATCCTTATATGATGCTTTCAATATAATATCTCATGGAACATAAGGTTACGTTTAAGATTTCAGGTGCTCGAAGAACATCAGAACAAAGGAGGCAAGCTAGAAATTACCAACGAATCCTAAAGGTAGAAAAGAGAATACAAGACCTAGAGGACCAAGAAGCTATTGATAGATACAACAACCTTGTTCTATCATACACAGTGAAATATGAATTGATTAATATAGAATGGTTGATGAGAGATCTGACTAGGGCCTCACAATATGTTTTGCGGGATTCTGGTGAAGTTTAAGCTTTTGGTAGAGTTTTTTAATTTTTTGTTTATTTGTCACACATTCATCCTGTTAGGTTTACACATTCACCTTGTTAGTTTCACGCATTCATCTAGACATCATCACACGTTCGTCTAGACATCATTACGCATTTGTTCAGATAGTATCACACATTCATTTGATAAATAGTTTGACTCTCTATTTTCTGTGCGTTTTTCTGGTTATTGATTCCCTGTTTGCAGCGTGTGGCAAAATTACATAGAAGGCTTGATCATCCCAGATTATTTTTGGAAACCACTAACAATTTTATTGCAAGATCCTTTAGGGTTAACTCACTTTTGGAATTTGGGTTAAAATAGACATGCATGATCTCACACTTCATCTTGGTGCTTAAAATAAATTTTGGGTTTGAAATTGACATGCATGATCTCACACTTCATCTTGGTGCTTAAAATAAATCTTGGGATTAAAATTGACATGCATAATTTCACACTTCATCTTGGTGCTTAAAATAAATCTTGGGTTTAAAATTGGCATGCATGATCTCACACTTCACTTTGGTGTTTAAAATAAACATGCACATGCGTATCTCATACCTCAGTTTGGGTTTAAAATTGTCGTGAATCTGGCTGATGAATAGAATAAATCACACATTGTGATATTTAAAGGAAAAATAATTTTTTTGTGTCTTGGGTGGACCTATTGTTGCATTAAGTACCTTTCCACCTGCCTTTGGGCTCTTGGGAGAGAGGGAAAGGTGATAACGATACCCACTTTTCTTTTTAGTAGTGAGGGGTATCTTTGATTGGGGATTTTATCACCCCACAAAGGTACTTCAAATTGGGATGTCTTGGGGATATCATCTCTCCTAGCATACTCTCGAGTGAGTTTTTTGAGCCACTATATAAACATACTGGTCGGGCGGCTAGAGTTTTGAGTGAATTCGATGTATGTGGGGTCCTTCCCTGCACCGATAAGCTTAACTAAAGCCTTAAGTGGATTTCTATGAGAATCCATCATTGGATCGGGATCCCTCAAAACTTACAAGAAGAACCACATTAGTATCCCAAATCCCACGTTTATTGGTTCCAGGTGTGCGGATCGTACCCCATAGATACCCTCCATTCACCTTGCATGATGAGCCAAAAAATCCTCGGTGATAAGATCTTTGGACCTTCAGGGTAAGAGAGATTGGAATGCTCGAGAAGTGTGTGTCATGGAGTGGAGCCAGTGCTGCTAGACTCTCTATCTATTCATCTTGTTTCAGTATTTTTCTGCGGGGGCCCCATTGAATGATTTCCACTATCTAGCCTAGGATTATCTTCTGTGTTTTTATGTGTATCGTTGTGCTATACTAGTATTGAGTCAGTATTTGGGCTAGTTTATGCCCTACCTTACGTAATTCTAAATTCTCAAAGTTCGTCAAAACACAGTTCAACCAGCTATACTTATCTTCAGATAGTGTTCTCAGAATTGAAAAAGACTTGTCCTACAAATAGAGTTATTTGAAACAAAGTCTATCTTGAAACATTAGACAGTCCAAAAAAGTCCAAAATTTTACTTACTTGTGACCATAGGTTTTCTTAGAGTCCTTAGGGTTTGCATAGTCCTCATTATCGTCCCCATTATAGTCCTCATTTACGTCCTTACTTTGAATAAGTCCTTGCATCGTCCTCATTATCATCCTAATTATACTTCTCTATTACGTCCCTATTTTGCATTAGTCCTTGCATTATAGTCCTCATTGTCATCCTCATAAAGTTCCCATATATGTCATCGTAATCTTTGCATAAGTCCTTGCGTAAGTTTTACATAGTTCTTAGAAAGTCATTATTTGTGTCCCATTAGCATCCTAGTCCATTCTAGTGTCATCATAATCTTCATTTTAGTCCTTGTTTAGACACCATATATGTCTGTCTTAGTCCGTCATCATTTGCATAATCATCCTAGGAAGTCATAGCATGTGTCCTAATGGGTCTACCAGGTGATGGTTTGCTCCCCTTCGAGCAACCTAATCTAGTGCCAAATGATGATCAATGAGAAATCATTGACGACTTAGATAACTTGGTTTGGAAATTAAAGACAAGTGCACCTCAGTATATAGGAGTCAAGATTGAAATAGATAGAGAGTATAACATTTCCCATAGAATTGATAGAGAAATTGTAGCAGAACTCCTTAGACAAGAACATGAAAAACTTGCATTAAAAAAATATCAACAAAGTACTCAACAAGTTCCGCGTCCTAATCCCCAATAGAGAGTTAGGTCTAGTTTTGAATACCTCACTTTTTGGTCTAGAGTCTTGCATTCATACCCAACTTCTGTCGTCATCTCGCATTAGGTCTTAATGTCCTCATATAGCAGTCTTAAATGCCTTTCACAAGGTCACAAAAGGCAAAGAGTAAAATGGATCCATAAAACAACCTGCCAATTAACCATACTTGGAACATGGGTATATCAAACAGTTAAAACTATCAATAGTCAAATCCTTATGGCATGCCAACTGATGCACTGCAAAATAGGATAGATGTTAGGAAACACAACACAAGAAGCAATTCAAACGTTAGTGTTAGTGTCATAAATGAAAGACTATCCTAAGCAAGCATATCAAGAGAGATATTAAACGTGTAATGGAAAGCATGCAAATACAAAAGAGATACACTACACTCCTCCAAATGCTAACCAAGATGTTCATAGCTGCTATTACTACTTATCAAATTGCCATTAGTTTTTATATTCAAAGTCATACTATATATTCTAGTCGGTTAGTATTACCGAATCATGCAGTCGGTACACACAGAGAAGTCGGTATGAACAGTCTAGTTGGTTACAAAAGAAAGCAGTCACAGAACGCAGTATTCACCAAGCTGTTTATCGAGTATTTTTTTTATGGCTACCGAGCAGTAAAGTTAACTCACTGAGTTGATATTCACCGAGTGAAACGCATTACCAGATACATTGAACCTGGACATGCACATGAAAACGTGTTACAAGATCAAGGCACATCTAATCGTTATTACATTGGAAATTGCACTAGAAGATTGTGTATGATTGCAAGGTCAATCTAACCAATGAAATATTTTGTTTACTTATTCATTTGAGGAATCTTGTTTGTAAGATCGAAGCAATGAATTAGATCACCACTTTAAGAGATCTATTTATACAACATGGGAAGAGAGTAAAATATATGTGTGTGTATGTATGTAGGAAGACTATTACAGAGACACAGAGAGGTCACCGAGAAGGTTATCAGAGAATAGTCGAAGAACAGAGTAAACAAAAGGGTTTACCGAGTTACAATATGGGTTACCGAGGTATGCTATAAGCAAGGTAATCTTATTTTGAGCACATAGAATCTGCTATAACATTTCAGATGTAAAGTTGCAGATATTTGTAATGACTTTATTGTAATATTGTGAAGTTGAAAGAGAAACCTTCAACAGGGTAAAAGACTCTAACCAAGTCTATAAATTGTAAATCCTCTAACCAGGTGCAACATTTAGATTAATGTTGTAAAATCCTTTAGCAAGGTAGATCTAATAGATCTTGTTACTCCTAATAGGGTAAGCTATCAGAAATAGCTAAATGTAGCTCTAACCAAGCAATCTTTATAATTACAGTAGTGAAGTTGTGGGAGCCATCCCCACCGCAGTTTTTCTCTCTAACCAAGAGTTTCTGCGTGACCAAAATATATGTGTTATGGAGTGAATCTGTTGGGAAAAATGGTGTCTCAACCTTGCATTTATGCGAGGTTACTATTTATAGTAAGTTTTTATTTGAGCACGAAATGGTGCTAAACTCTCCCTGAAGCTTCTGGTTGGCTAGATAAGCATTCCGGTAAAGTTGCGTCGCAAGGTCACAGCTAGTTTTGAAGATATTAAAGTTTTCATCTTGGAGGGGTGCAATAAAATATTTAAACTTAATTTTGGGGACTTTAGAGGCTCCGAAATGCCCTAAAAAGTGGCTGTAACCGGCAAAGCGGGTTACGAGGTGATAGAGCACTTCGCGAGCTTTCCGGCGCTTCAAACGGTTCGTCAATCGGACACCCGGTTCTCAAGTTATGGCCTCCGGAAGTTTGTACTCCTGAAATAGGAAAAATAATTTGTATCAGATACATAAATGAGCTGTAAAAGGGAGCGACACGAGTTGATGTGTGCTTTAACATGTCATAGGGCATCTAGAAGGGAGATAAGGTCGGCTACACCTTATTGGGTGGTTTTAGCCCATGGTTTTGTAATACCGTTTGATGGTTTCTTGTATTGTATCTCCTATTTATGAGGTGTGTGAGATAGAGGTTGGGTGTAAGAGTCTTATGGCTATTGAGTTGCCTCTGAATCTCTGATTAGTGGTACTCCTGCGAAGAGCTTGCTCTGCAAGTATTTTGTAATCTGTTTTTGATTGCTGAATAAAATATTGAGCTGCTTTTGGAGGGTGGGGTTTTTCTCCCGAAAGGGTTTTCCCCACGTAAATCATTGTGTTGTGGTATGATTGCTATTATATCTATTTCTATTTTCTGTAACTGTTGTAATGATCTGAAAAAGTTTTGCATTACCCTCCTCTCAAGGTTAGTGTAGGAAGTTGTTTCCGCTACTTAACTTCCTTACAGAATCATGTATGATTGTTATCTATTTGTTTTAACTTTATTTTATGTTACTGCACTATTCTGTTTATGCATAACAGTAAGGTTATTATTGAAGAAAGGTTTTGAAGTACTGATTCACCCCTCCCCTCTCAGTACATTATCTTTCCATATTGGGCCTAACAATTGGTATCAGAGCTTGAATCTTGGAAAAGGGTTTAACTACCTAAAGAGAGAGATCTTATCAATGGAAGGCTATAAACAATCTCAGAGGATTGTGTATCTACAAGAAGAGCTACATAATGCAAATCAAGTGATTGCAGACATGCAAAGGCAAATGCAAAAATCTTTGAAAGTAAGGAGAAGATTATCTGATGACTTGTAGGATTCTCAAGAGTTAGTGGAACAAATCGAGACATCATCTAAGAATAGTATATCTGAAGAAACTGAAGAAATGATTGGAATGTTGAAAGAAAAGAACAAAGCATTGGCTGATCAACTAAAAGCAATGAAAAGAGAACATGAACATTTCAGTACACAGATGATTGAAAATCTAGATGCATTAAGGATAGCTGAGGATAAAGAAAGAGATCTACAAAGAGAGCAACAAAAACTTGAAGTCTTAGTATCTGATAAGAATGATGAAATCATAAGGCTAACTGGTATTCAACAAAATATGACAGATCAACTAGGTTATGCACATCATGAAGCAATTCTAAAGAATTATGAAAATCAAGCATTGAAACTTGAAGTATCAAGGTTGACTGATGAACTTGAAACATAGAAGAAATCCAAAGAAACATTGAAAAAGAGTTATGAAGCATCTAAGATGTTGGATAAGCAACTGAATACAAGAAGACCCAACAAAGATGCAGGACTCGGTTACAAAGGAAAAGAATCAACCGAGAAAGGAATTCATACTACTGAGAGAGGAGAATCATCAAAGCAAGCTGGAAACAGGAATAACATCAAAAGGAAGAAGCCTATTTGCTACTACCATGGAAATCAAGGTCATACTGCCAACATATGCCAGATTAGAAAAGGTAAGCAACCGAATATAACTAAGTCCAATGGATATTGTTACAATTGCAATAAATATGGTCACACATCTAATCAATGTAGGACAAAGTCTGTTAACAACTATCAGAAGGCAAAATTCAAAGGGTTTTGTAGAAACTGCAATGGATATGGACATAGTACCGAGAAGTGCTGGTCTAAGCAAAAGAACTACATGCGGTATCCACACCGAGCAAACACTAGAGGTTACCAAACTCACACAGATCCTTATCGACAATATGCAGCAGTACCATGGGATTACAATACAAGGATATGTTGCGAATGTTGTGGAAGATATGGACATATTAGTGCCAACTATTTTATAAGGTTTGGAATGAACAACCAAAGATCATGGAGAAATCCTGGTATGGCATGTTTTCATTGTCACAAAGTTGGACATTTAGCTGGAGATTGCAGAGATCAACCTAGAAGAAACACTAAAGAGATAAAAGAAAAATTCAAGATGATTTGGAAAAAGAAGGAAATCATGTCAGATGAAGAAAGTACCTTACCTATCGAGTTAGGTGCACCTATTCCAAATTAGTCAAAAAAGGTATGAAGGGACTACATTCTCTAAAGGTTAAAATCATAACAACTCCTATGCTATTATGTACAAAATTCAAAATCTGCATAGTTAAGATGCAATTAGTCAGTTTGAAATTCTATTAAAAGTACTTTACAGGAAACCTGTAAAGTCGGTGTATATAGGAAGCCTGTCAAGTCGGTTAATGAAGGAAATTTGGTTACTCAGTCAAAACAAAAAAAAAAGGAGTAAATCGGTAAAAGGTGAACCGAGTGCATTTAATGTTTTGACCTAACTTGCATGGAGCCTGATAAGGTATTTTTGAGTACTTAAAGGTATTTTCGCGGTCATTTTCATTCACCAAGTTTTCAAGAGAGCAGAGCAGAGCGAATCAAGGCGATCAAACTTCATTCAGAGCGAATTTCAAGGTATTTACATCAAATCTATTCACACTGTTAAGCTGGTTTCCGATCTAGTCAAATTGCTATTATCTACCTAGTGTGAAGCGTCAGTCATTTGTAAACCCTAAGGATAATTTGCTAAATTTTACCTAAAACCTACAATGGCGCCCAAGATCCAAGATCCCATAGTTGTCAAAAATGTGGAGAAGCCCTTGCTGAAATATTCTTTAACTCCCAAAGTTGCCTCTGAATCGGATGACAAAACTGCATTTTCACTTATCCCGGATCGAGTCTTGTTAGTTGAAGATGTTAGATTCTTCACCAAATGCCGCGTTGAGGAACTCGGTCATGTTGAGATTAGTGACACATATGATGAACTTTGTACTGATGGAAAAATGGATAGCAAATTTGAGCATATCAAAATCAAGGGATTAACTGAAGCCCTAGCCTATCCCCGTGTGTTCAAACCCCAGGGGTTAAGTTTGTCTTGAGCAGAGTACATGATGATTTTATGTGGCTAGATGAGAAACCATTCAAAATCACCAAGGAAATCATTCATGTGATCACTGAGTATCCTATCTATGATCGTGCACGAGCACAGAAAATGATATCACAAAAGGAGCTAATCAATCTAACTGGAGTAGAATCTGATTACCGAGGATGAAATTGAACAATGTCACTGATGCAGAACTCAAGTTTGAAATTAGAGTAATTGGTTACTGTTTCTTCTAATCTACAAGGGAAAACAGTGTACCATGTGCTGTAGTTGACTTGGCCTACAAAATAGTGAAGAAGGGAATGAAAGTAGATTTATGTGAAGTGCTACTGAAGAACTTGTTTGAGAACTTGAACACAATAAGAAAGCCGAAGAAGAATAACTCAGCAAATACACTGAAGTTTGGTTCACTTCTAGTATGCATGTTTTTCTACTTTGAGAAGTTCTTTTCCTTAGTCGGTAAAGTAGTTTGGGAGCTACACCGACCTATCACCCATCAAATCAATGACTTTATCAAGAAACTGGGAGATAACTTTAATGATATTATGGATGACTATTTTAGCAAATTTAAAGAGAAGATGCACAACAGGTACAGGATTCCACCACAACTGGTAGAAATATATAAGGATGATATATGTTTTGAGGTAGACACCGATTATTGTTATATGAATGCTATTGAACCGAGGACTCAATCTTTGCCACCAATGGGTTGTGAAATTGACTATGATATAACAAAGTAGCAAATTGATGCCTATTTATCATTGCCAAGGCATGCTATCGAACTAAGATATGGAACATATGAAGAGGTGAAGGAAAAAGTAAAAATGAGCATTGTAGTACCTAAGGCTACAAGAAAAGCTACAAAAATGATAAAGGTTTTATTTAAGAAATTCAGAGAAGAATCCTCCTCTACACCTATCAAAGGCAATCTTGCCATTATCGAAGAGGAATCAGAAGCTCAAGAGGTAGCAATAACATTAAGTACAGAGTTGCCTAAGGGTAAAGTTTTGAAAAGAAAGAAACAAGACATTTCAGAGGCCCTACCGACTCCACCAACAAAGAGACCCAACACTAGAGCATCAAATGCATCACCGAGTAAGAAACAAAAGAGTGTTACTGCACCCAAGGTAACCAAGACCTATAAGAAATCTACTCAGAGACTCATTTTGGCAAAAGAGTCTAGTGATACAGAATCTGATGATGTGAACAAATTTCAGATTGTAAAAAGCAAAAAGGTAAATATTCATAGTGTTGAAATTTTTTGTGCCAATCTTAAAGAATATGATGGATTTGCAGGATTTAGATATGTTAAGTATGAGACTAGGAATAATGATGAGAAGTGACAAATTGAAGAAGCTATCATCTGCACACTTCTAAAGTTTTGGCTAGCTCCATTAGAACTAGTAAAGTCACTTCCGAGTGAATTATACTTACATATTGATAACAGATGGAAATATGCAATGGACTTAGAAAGACAACTAAGAGAAAGAAGTCTAGTCCATCTATTCCCTGATATGTCTATAGCAGAAATCAAGGAGCATTTGACCACATACAATTCTAAATTTCTTGTCAAACAAAGAGCCTTAAAATTGATGAATGGGCTATACATTGATGTGGAAAATGAGACAAAAGCCAAGTGGCAGGAGATCTTCAAACTAAAGGATGTCGGTGAACAATCTCAAATTGAAATTGTTGATGTCACCGAGCAAGATCCTGATGTCACCGAGCAAGGTCCAGACCTGGCTGACACTATTCAAATTGATGAAGATGTTATGGATGAAGAAGCACCAGAGCAGGAAATGATTGAAGGCACTACCTATGCAAAACTTGTATCTAGTGAATCTGTTTTAGAACAAGTTCAGCCTTATCCACCAGTGAAGCCACCTGTCTCAACCAAAGCTCCTAAGGACACAGATCAAGGCACCAAAGGTAACAAATCTGAAGCAGCAGAAGATACAACCAAAGATCAGACGTCTCAAGCACTGTCAAGCATTGCAAATGTTACAGCTGAGACCCCTAGCACTAAGACACCCAAGGACACTACAACGGCTATAGGAACTGACCAAAGTGTTGCATCTACCAAGCAACCTACCAAGGGTCAGCAAGCCTTACAAGCACTTGTCTTAGTGCAACCGACCAAAGGAAAAGAGAAGAAGGTGAGAAAGCATAGTTTCAAAATTGATTTGACTAAACTGATAGTGTTGCCCAATGTCGATATCTCAAAATTAAAAGGGCAAGCACTTACCGATTTCAGTGAACTATGCAAAGCAAAGGCCGAACAGGAAAAACAATTGGCTATTCAAAAGAAGAATAAAGTACTTCAAAAGGTCAAGACACTACTAACAAAAATGCTACCTTCCACAATAGTGTCAACCGATGCAGCCATCCACATTCAACTGGATGAACTCCTTACTCAAATAGAAACATCTGGAGTTGATGCATCTGAGTACTTAAGCAAGCTAAAAGATAAAGAGCTTACAAAAAAAATGATTGAAGAGGTACAAAAAGCTCTCGCTATAGGAAAAGTAAAGCTTGTCAAATTCATTGCTGAGTTGTCCCCTCAACTCAAGCATATTCTTTATTTATTTGAGAAACTTTGTACATTTTCCTTATTCATTAAAGATATCAAGAATAAAACTGATGCAATTGAGAAAGACATCACCGATCTCTCAACTAAGTTGACCACCAAGCCTAATTCAGTTCAGAATTTTTATACAAAGCTTCAACAGCTCATGGCTCAATAGTTAGAACTCAGGAATGAAGAGCATAAAATCAGGATGGACATAATGACCCTTCAGACATTATTCCTTCCTCATCTCTCATCAGTACAGGAATAGATCAACAGAGCTACATGCCTATCAACTACACAAGAGGGAAGCACTCTTGATGGCTTAATATCACTATTAGTTGATATTCAAGCACAAAATTCATTAATGGAAAGTGTAAAGGATTCACTCTGAGTCGCCCTCATCGACGCCTGGAATAAGTATAAATCTATTTTTGATAAGTTACCGCCTCCGGATGGAAATTAAGTTTTTGATGTTTGTCAAAAAGGGGGAGTAATACTATAATAATACATAGAGGGAGTAATACTAGACAAAGGGGGAGTTATACTATATTTAAAGAGTGATACAATTTTGGTAACACAGTTTTGAGTATTGTATACAAGGGGAGTATACCGAGCAGAATATACAAAGCATTCAAAGCACACAAGCACAAAACAGAACCGAACATGCAAAATTCAGAGTTATGTACAGAATAATGATAAGGGGAGTATATCTGCATATACTATTTCATTGACTATTGTATATATTGTCAAGTGTAGTGATTTTGCAAAGTATATAGATTTTTGAGTTATGACTTTGAAAGTAGTTTTTGTCAAACATCTCAACTAATGTCAAAAGGGGAGATTGTTACTACTTATCAAATTGCCATTAGTTTTTATATTCAAAGTCATACTATATATTCTAGTTGGTTAGTATTACCGAATCATGCAGTCAATACACACAGAGAAGTCGGTATGAACAGTCTAGTCGGTTACAGAAGAAAGCAGTCACAGAACGCAGTATTCACTGAGCTGTTTACCGAGTATTTTTTTTATGGCTACCGAGCAGTAAAGTTAACTCACTGATTTGATATTCACCGAGTGAAACACATTACCAGATACATTGAACCTGGACATGCACATGAAAACGTGTTACAAGATCGAGGCACATCTAACCGTTATTACATTGGAAATTGCACTAGAAGATTGTGTATGATTGCAAGGTCAATCTAACCAATGAAATATTTTGTTTACTTATTCATTCAAGGAATCTTGTTTGTAAGATCGAAGCAATGAATTAGATCACCACTTTAAGAGATCTATTTATACAGCATGGGAAGAGAGTAAAATATAAGTGTGTGTATGTATGTAGGAAGACTATTACAGAGACACAGAGAGGTCACTGAGAAGGTTATCAGAGAACAGTTGAAGAAAAGAGTAAACAAAAGGGTTTACCGAGTTACAATATGGGTTATCGTGGTATGCTATAAGCAAGGTAATCTTATTCTGAGCACATAGAATCTGCTATAACATTTCAGATGTAAAGTTGTAGATATTTGTAATGATTTTATTGTAATATTGTGAAGTTGAAAGAGAAACCTTTAACAGGGTAAAAGACTCTAACCAAGTCTATAAATTGTAAATCCTCTAACCAGGTGCAGCATTCAGATTAATGTTGTAAAATCCTTTAGCAAGGTAGATCTAACAGATCTTGTTACTCCTAACAGGGTAAGCTATCAGAAATAGCTAAATGTAGCTCTAATCGAGCAATCTTTATTATTGCAATAGTGAAGTTGTGGGTGCCATCTCCACCGTAGTTTTTCTCTCTAACCAAGAGTCTCTGCATGACCAAAATATATGTGTTATGGAGTGAATCATGTATGATTGTTATCTATTTGTTTTAACTTTATTTTATGTTATTGCACTATTCTGTTTATGCATAATAGTAAGGTTATTATTGAAGAAAGGTTTTGAAATACTGATTCACCCCTCCCCTCTTAGTACATTAGCTTTCCATATTGGGCCTAATAGCTGCTCCTCCCTTGTTCCTCTCCTCTCCAAGTTCCACATGAGTGTAGCTCTCAGCTTTGCACTACTATGGAAGTCTTATGGAGATTTAAGATTGAAAATGATTATGAGATTATGCAAATACAATTTGAGAAATGAGTTAATTTGACCTATGTTAATTTTAACCAAAAGAAGAACAAAGTAACTATGTTCCTAAATGTTCTCTCTTAAATTCACATTAACTTAGATGCATACAAGATTTCTAGATCTGGTTTATGAAGGAATGGGCTCTATTCATAGGAAAAATAGAGAAATGGATGGCTGAGATTGAGTAATCTCAACAAGGGCCAAGATTGATGGGTTTATGATCTAAGTGAGGGTTTTCAACCCAATCCCAGGATGACAAATCTCAACATGAGATGGCTTGAGAGGAGAGGGAAGAAGCATTAAATGTCTAAAATGACTTGAAGGTTACCTTAGGAGGTAATGTTAGGCTTGAGTTGAATGAATAAAGCCTTTATTCAATGAATAATGCCTTTATCCAATGGACAAACTCTTGTGCAAGAGTTAGTGGGGACAAAGCAATGAATGCTTGAAGAGACCCATGAGTTAAATGAGGGTTGAGTTAGAGGGAAAGTCTCTAACCATGTGGGTGAGTTGAGTTAACCATTAATGGTTATGTAAGAGCCATAAATGGTCATGTAAGAACTATTAATGGTTTGGAAGACTTTTAGGGGTTAACTTATTGGAGACAAAAAACATTAAATACTTTTCAAAGACTTTGAGGTTTTGAGAAGTGACTCCAAGTTGCTTAGGAATGTGACAATATTTAGGAGATGGATTAGGCTAATTAGGAATGATTAGAAGAATTTAGAAAGTGGTTAGAAGAGTCTAGAAGGGGATTTAGGATTGCAAGTGGCTTTGGTGGGTGAGGGAAAATAGGATTTTAATTAAAAAAAATTAATTTATTTCAATTGTGGTTGCAACTTGCATTTGTAGGAGAATGCAAGTGGGGGGGTAGTTTAGGGATTTAAATAAATGTTTTGTTATTTATTTAAAAGAGGAAAGGGGGTTAAATTAAATAAAAGTGTTTTATTCATTTAATTGATTTAGAGTGTGGCTTAATGAATTAATTTAAATAAATTGAATAATTTATTTAATTAATAGGAGAAGGGGTTGAGGATGAATTAATTAAATATTAATTTAATTAACTGATTATTGAGGGTTAAATAATCAAATAAATAGTAAATATTCATTTAATTAAGTGGAGAGATTTATGTGACTACATTTGCCCCTCTTTGAGACGGTGCGGTTTATCGTATTGTTTCAAAGAAAGAAAAATATGTGTGAAGAAATATGCCCCATAAATATTAATTTAATGGGTGGTATGCCCCCTTGAGAGATGGGCCAATTTTTTTTGAAAAATCGGACGATCTCTTGAAAAAGAGAAAGAATTGGAGGGGAGGTAGAAGAGAAGAATTTAGCAATAATGGTGAAAGAATGGGAGAAGACGGAGGTAAAATAGAGAAATGGCAAGCCAGTGAGTACCCTTAGGTCATGCAGGAGATACGGTGCAAATGTGGTATTGTGCTTTTGATTGATGCTATACAATTGATCAAAATTGGTTAGACAATCTGGTGCAATCGGTTTAATTGCCCCGGTTGAGTCAAAGCATGACAATTGATTTCAGTTGTTCGCTTGGACAGGATAAAGTCTGAGTAAGTGAATCAAAGTGACTTGTTGTGACTTAGAAAATTGATGTAATTGCTCGATGAAGTCAAGGTATCTAAAGCAAAATACTCATTGAGACTTAGACAATTGATGTAATTGTCTGTTTTGATTGGGTTTCATTGGTTGATCAATTGATAGTGTTTGCGTTGTAGGTTGGTTATAGTGAATCATAGCAGCCCTGTTGAGACTCGGTCATTGTGATAAATCCCTATTGTAGTCTAGGTTTTCCATAGTCGATTACCTGTTGAGACCCAAAGATACTTGATCAAAAAGTATCTGTTGATAGTCTAGGTGTACATGAGTCGATGTGCTTGTGCAGACAAAGTAACTTGCTTGATTGTGTGGATGACTTAGGATGGGAAACGCAACCCCTCCTGTTAGAAATGGATGGTGATGAATGTGGCTTGATTGGGTTGATGGGGCATGATGTAGGGTATGCAATTATGATGATGACCGAGATGGGGAGGGTGAGGGGGGATTCAATGTTAGATAGAAGATATGGAGGACCTAGGACTCATTCATATGGAAGAAGATTGAAAAAAGAGAGTATGGGTTGTCATTACTATGTATGAATGATATGCAGCTATATGAATGTATGGATGGAAGGAATGCAACATAATGCAATATATACAAATGAGATGAAATGACATTCCATAGCTTATTCAGTGTTAGATAGAAGGTATGGAGGACCTAGGATGGGAAATGATGCATGGTATGCATTTATGATGATTACCTAGAGAGGGAGGTTGAGGGGGATAATTCAATGTTAGATAAAAGGTATGGAGGACTTAGGACCCATTCCTATGGAAGAAGATTGAAAAAAGAGAGTATCCATTGTTATTGCTATGTATGAATGATATGCAACTATATGGATGTATGGATGGGTGAAATTCAACGAAATGCAATATATACAGATGAGATGATATGACATTCCATAGAGTATTCATAGTGCTTTATTTTCTTCATCAAGCATGGTAGTATCATTCTTGGCCGAGGTAGTAGGAACCAAGTTGGAGCATTGTACCTTTAAGCAAGCATTTATAGACAAGGAAAAGTGACCCTCCATTCTAGTGTAGATGGTTGAGGTATACGCTATAGTCAGTAATCCATAGTGATCTATGACTAGGTTTTGCATAAGATCATGCAGCTTAGTGAACTTCCCACGTAGACACCATTAGTACATGCCCCAGAACTTCATAGGAACAATCCATAGACAACAAACAAAATGATATTTAGGAACCATCTCGGCTACTCTAATCACTTGTGGATATCCCAGAGTAGCATAGGAACCTGATATGAATGAATAAATAACGAACAAACTGACCAAGTACTTGATAGCTTAAATAGAATTTTCTTGTCAAAGAAAATGTTACCATGTCTTTGTTTTATTTTGTAAGGAAGGATGCATCCTTGTGAAGGCAATTGTGTGTAGATGTTTTGATTGGTTGGTTGATTTGATAAGTGATCATTATGTGGGTAGCTCAAAATGTTTGTTCAGTGTTTGTTGCGATGTGTATGTACAAAGGATTTTATGCACTGCCATGGTTTTGATTGATTTTTGATGTTTTTGACATGTTTTTTGGATTTTGTGAGTGTTTTTTAATGTTTTTGGTATTATCTATTTTTTACGAATGTTTTTGGTATTATTTCATAACAATTTTGAATGAATAACTCAATGAATCACAAGTAATGTAGAATCCACTTCCATCAATAGGTTAAGAGCACTGCCCCCAGTTTAGACATCACTATGAAAGTGAGATGCAGGACACATGAAGTACTAACCCTGATTGCAAATCAATAACAAGCTATGGTTTGAATGATGGATAAATGGATGCAATGGATGTGATCGCAATAAGTCTGAAAGACAATGGAGCCATAGCCTTTATGAGTGGTACTTGTTTGCCAGGTTTTCACCACCGTACTTACCTAAGGCACCAGCGAAGTGGTTTTCACCGTTTGGATGCATGAGTTTTTCTTTACTATTTTGACTTTTTTGTATTTTCTTCAAGACATTTTTCTGAATGTTTTTGTTGTTTTTCTGGTATGTGATGGAGCCTGATGCTTTGTACAACTTATGTATGAAACCATTTGAGGTGCATGTTGTTGATCAAATCTGATAGCGGTTCTCCTTCATAAGTTGCCAACTGATATGCCCTAGACCCAAATACAACAGTGATAACATATGGGCCCAGCCAGTTGGATTCAAAATTTCCCTGATGTTCTCTATTTGGTTGGTTATGAGGATTCTTCCTGAGAACAAGATCACCTACCTCAAATGTACAAGGTTTAACCTGATGATTATAGCTTTTTCTAATGCACTACTGATAGGCCTTGAGGTGGTTGTATGCACAAAATGCACCATTGACTCAAACAAAATTTTTAACCCAAGAAGTACAGAATCTACACAACATTTGACAACTATGCAAACTGGTAATGACAAAAAGATTTATACAATGCAAGACTTACGTCCTTATCCCTTTGGTCATACAATATACATGCTTGCTTTCCCTCCACATTTTGAAACACCGAGATTCGACAGATACCGAGGGAAAGGTGATCCTAGAGATCACATCAGAGAATTTTTCACTGCATGTATAGAGGTTGCACAAGAGGACACCTATCTAATGAGATTATTTCTAAAAAGTCTCGGAGGTCCTACTTTGGAGTGGTTTTCACACCTCCCATGAACGATCACATCATGGGGTGAACTAGCTAAACAATTCATTGCAAATTTCTCACATAACATTGATACCCCAGTTACATTGATGGATCTATGTGCTGCAAAACAAAATGAGAATGAAACATTCACATCCTTCTTACAAAGATGGAGATCTCTCTACTAAATATACAAGACTAATATTCCTGAAATTGAGCAAGTTGACATGTTTTCAGAGAACTTAATTCCAAAGATTAAGTACCTGATACAAATGCAATGTTTGACCTCATTCAAATAAATCACTGAAAAGGATTTAAAATGCAATAAAGGACTTGTAGAAAAAGGTATCATAAAATATGGAGCTTCTACAAATAATGCGAACAATAATAAATCCAAGTTCTGGTCAAGAAACAAGAATGTGACTAATGACGGTGTTTTAGACGCTCGTACAATGAACAATGCTAAACCGATTGTATCTTTACAAGGAACAATTCAATCATCCAGTATGAATAAAAGTCCGTATACAAAAAATAACACTGTGTGAACAAATGCAAATGCTGCACAAGCTACAAACACAAGATTCCCAAGAATGAATTCTCTAAGAAGGAACTACACACCACTCGGTGAGCCCATTGAATCAACATTAAAGAAATTAATACAGACCAATGTGATCACTTTTCCAAAGATTAGAGTGCATGAACCAGGTGCTCTCAAACCAACCTGGTGGAATGATAACAATTTCTGTGACTATCATCATACAAAAGGTCATAAGATTGCAAGTTTCTATAAGTTGAAGAACCTAATTCAGGATCTGATAGATCAGGGTGATATCACAATTGAGACCAACAAAACTTTGACAAACACAAATCACACCATCTTTAAAGACCCTTTTGTCAAACATGACAAAGGTAAGGCATCAACATCAGGAACACGGGACAACACTGCTAACTATACAAAGGTCTCATATGACTATACCATTCATGCTATTAGCTCAGGAGATGTAGTAAATGTTGATCCAAAAGAAGAACTTGATGATGATGAGAAAAGTCAATGGACTGATAACTATGCTAACCAAGTTTGCATGATGGCAGAAGCACCAAGGTATAATAAAGATGAGAATCTCCGTCTTATGGACTGGGGGCATGAAGAACCACTTTATTCAGGATGGTTTGAAGATGAGATTATAGAAAAAATCATGGATGTTATAATTTCGCATGATGATTATAAGATGGGCTATGCAATAAACCTTGATAATACATCATATGTTGAAGAAATATCCCTCAAGAGATAATACAGTAGCTACTATCACAGTAAATCCAAGAGACAAAGATTGTGTCATCATCACATGTAGATCAAAAGTGACCTTACAAGGAGTGCCATCAGATCAATCACCATCAGTAGGTAACTATAATGTGGTTGAGAAACTGCAGAAAAACCCAACACATACATCCCTTTTTGAGTTGTTGCGCATATCACCAAATGAAAAGGCTATCCTAGATAAAGCACTTCAAGACTCAGTGGTTTCTAGGGATATATATGAAAATACTTTCCAATCCATGGTAGGGAATCTGGCCACTTCCACACGTATTGCTTTCACAAAATGGTATGTTTCTAATGATAAACCTTTTCATAATGATCCACTACATCTAGAGGCTTATATACATAAGAAGAGAGTCAGAAGAGTGCTCATAGATGGAGGAGATGGTCTCAACATATGTACACTAAATTTGGTCAAGGCATTGGGCTATTATGAACTTCACATTGATCCCATAAAAATAATAAACATCAAGGCATATGATGATGAAGAACGCCCTTCAAAAGGTGTGGTTGCGTTACCAATACATGTAGGACCTATCACAATAGAGGTTAACTTTCAAGTCTTGGATAGATAACTGGGGTATAACATGCTCTTAGGCTGCCCATGGATTCATGCCATGTAGGCCGTACCTTCGACATTCCACCATTATGTTAAATTTCCATACAATGGCATTGAAATCACCATCCATGGTGATCCGAACCCATTTCAACATTGTAATCACTTAAAGGCAAGTATGGATAACCAAGTCCCTATCAATCAAGCAACCCCATTTACTACACAAATGGACATTGATAATCACAAAAACATATTAAGGATGGCGGTTGTGGGGAATATTCCATTTCAAGTACGTAAAATATCAGACAATTATATCTTTCTCCTAGATCTTTTGGGAAACCTCATAATACTATGATGAAACAAGATAAAAGAAAAGAGATAGTCAAGTACTCAGATTCAGGCTCATTTATTGGATGGGGAGACCTACAAGAAGAATCCCTAGATGAAGATGTCAATCAATGATTATATAAAGAAGAAGATGACATAAGAATACCCAGGTTACCTTTAGATTAGTATGGAAATGGTTTCAAAATGCTACAAAAATATGGGTATGATGGTACCAAAGGCTTGGGACTATTGAAACAAGGAAGATTAGAACCTGTTTTATCTCATGAGAACCCAAAGAATCAAGGCTTAGGATATAAACATGTCACAAAGATAATAGAGGCAAGACAATGGGCACTTGACATATTGAACAAACCTAGACTACCATCAGAGTATGTACCTCAGAATCAATTATCAACACAGGTATTTCCTCCTTCATCTAATGGAAGTAAGAAAGAAACAACATATCCTAGTATGAAGTTAGGTGGTGAAGATATCTGGCATCTTCTACAAGAATCTAATGTGGCATCATCTAACAATATAGTACCTGAAAGATCTTCACAAGCAAATATGGTAAGAAAAACTGGCTTAGCACCTACAAATGAGCCTAATACATGAATTCTGCCAATGCTTTTACCAACGGAAATAAACCTATCTCTACCAAATGAGTTAGATGAAGAAAGGCTAGAACATCTTATACCAGGCTTAAGGGGAGTCCACACCACACAAAGGAGATCTACAAGTCAAGAACAACAAGAACAAGATGAGATAAGTGACAAAACATCAAACACTGGAACATATATAGAAAATATGATAGATTATCACAACTATGAATTTCTATCTATCCACAATAGTAGCCCACAAGCAATAGACATGACATATGACTACCAACCACTAATTCATGTTGACATTGCCTACGAGGATATACTAGTTCATCCAAGATTAGTAAAACATGTTCAATATAACTAGATATGCATGATGTTAGAGGATTCTTCAAGAGAGGAAAGTAATGATTTATCCCTTGTACATTCACATTTAATTGACTGGGGGCAAGAAGAGTCACCAATTCTAGACTATTTTGAGAATGATGAAGCTATCACAAAATTCCTTGGTGTCAGAGAAGGGTTTCCTCATGGTGATCATAATGCAGGGTTTGCTATAGACTTGGATAGAACAACATACTTTGGAGAGGCAAGTTCCTGTATGTCAGAAGATGCAAATGATGATGATAATAATGGTAAAAGCAAGCTAGACACTCTCCCTATTGAAAAAGAAAATTTGACATTATTCATGGAAAATATTGAAGAAATCAATATAGCAGAAGGATAAGTTATACACAATATTCACTTAGTAGAATCATTAAATCAGGAAGAAAATGACAAGTTCATACAATCCTTCAAAAAATGACTGATCAATTTTGCTTGGTAATATGCAGATATGCCAGGTCTAGATCCAAAATTAGTATTGTATCACTTGCTATTGTTACCAGGAATCAAACCATACCAACACAAACTCAAAAAGATGCATCCACAGATCGCATTACTGGTAAAGGTAGAACTACATAAACTTCTGGATGTGGGTTTCATTAGACCTATTGACTATGCAGAGTGGATATCCAATTTAGTACCTGTGACTAAACCCATCAGGGGCATAAGAATCTGTATAGATTTTTGAGATCTAAACAAGGCATTTCCTAAGGATGATTTCTCATTACCTAACATAGACATGATAATTGATCTAACTACTAGGAATAAAATGCTTTCACTAATGGACGGTTTCTCGGGATATAGCCAGACCAGGATTGCACCAGAAGATCAACACAAGATGACATTTACCTATCCATGGGGAACATACTACTGGAACATCATGTCGTTCGGTCTTAAGAATGCCAGAGCAACATATCAAAGGGCTATGCCAACATTATTCCATGACATGATCCACAATATCATGTAAGACTATGTTGATGATCTGTTGGCTAAATCACAAACAAGAGAAGGTCACCTGGAAGTCCTTGCTAAGATATTTGATTGATTAGAACAATACAATATCAGATTAAATCCAAAGAAGTGTGTGTTTGGTGTAACAACCAGCAAACTTCTAGGCTTTATTGTTTCTAACAGAGGAATTGAGGTAGATCCAACAAAGTTCAAAGCAATCATTGATATGCAATTACCATCAACACTCAAGCAGTTAAGAGGATTACAAGGAATATTATAGTCTATAAGAAGGTTCATAGCACAACTAGTAGATAAATGTCACCCATTTCAACATTTACTCAGAAAGGAGTCACCTTCAAATGGACAAAATAGTGCCAAGAAGCTTTTCAAGCTTTAAAAGATTATTTTCTGAATACTCCAGTATTAGTTCCACCTACTCAAGGCAAGACTTTATTACTATATATATCAGTAACAAAAACATCTTTGGGAGCCCTTTTGGCACAACATGATGATCAAGGAAAGGAAAGATCAATCTAATACATAAGTAGAACCCTAATTGGATATGAGCTTAATTACACTCCTATAGAATGAGCATGTCTATCAATGATATTCACATCTCAAAAGCTTAGACACTATATGCTGAGTCACAAAGTCCAACTCATAGCATGATTTGATCCACTCAAGTATCTGTTGACCAGAGAAACATTAATTGGAAGACTAGCCAAGTGGGTCATGATTTTAAGTGAGTTTGATATAGAATACATGGATAAAAAGGTAATTAAAGGGCAGATTATAGTAGATCAATTAGCAGAAGCTCCCTTACAAGACAATCACCCGCTACTAGTAGATTTTCTTGATGAATCTATGTTTACATTGACAACAACCACCACTTGGAAATTGTACTTTGATGGTTCTTACACAATTCATGGAGCAGGAGCCGGGATTCTTTTCATCACCCCTCAAGGTGATTCTATCCTGAAGTCATTCAAGATCAATTTTCCCTATACAAACAATATAGCTAGATATGAAGCTCTCATCATAAGACTTCATATCACTATACAATGGAGGATAAAAGAACTATAGGTATATGATGACTCACAACTGATTGTTAATCAAGTCAATGATGACCATAACACAAAAGATGATAAAATGATGCCTTATAAACAAATGGTAGAAGATTGCAAAAAATATTTGAGTAACATCACTTTTGAGCAGATTCCAAGAATGCACAACAAGACAACATATGCCACATGGCTGCAGTAAGGTTTCTCCTAGATATGCCTAATAATGAAACTCAGTTCGAGTTCATTGTAGAACAGTTGATGGTACCAGAATATGAGATCCCCTCATTAGAATGCATGTGTCATGAATCCCCATGGTATAATAATAAATACACATACTTACATAATCAATATGTGTCTCCTGATCTATCAAGAAATCAAAATAAGACTCTTATTCGTCAAGCATCCAAACATGCCATTATCACTGACACATTGTACAGAAAGAGTCTCGATGGAACACTTCTTTGATGTCTTAATTTTGAAGAAGCACAACTTTCCTTAAAAGAGGTACATGATGGAATTTGTGGTGCACATCCAAGTGGCCCTGCACTATCAAAGAAGTTACTAAGAACTGGATACTATTTGCCTACTATAGAAAAATATGCCTATAAATATGTATAAAAGTGTAGACAATGTAAAGTGCATGGGGATCTCATTGATGCACCAACACAGGATCTCCAACCTATCACATCATCCTGGCCATTTTCACAGTGAGGGTCAGATCTTGTTGGTAAAGTTAATCCTACTTCATCCAATGGGCACAAATTCATCTTAATGACTACCGAGTATTTTACCAAATGGGTAGAGGCAATCCCTCTAACATACACCACTAGTAAGAAGATAGAAAATTCATGCTTAACTACATCATCTGCTAGTACGAGATTCCAATGTGTATAGTGACTGACAATGGACATCCGTTTAAGAATCAAGAAATGAAAGATCCATGTGAACAATTCCAGATACAACAGAGATTTGCAACACCCTATTATCCGCAAAGTAATGGACAAGAAGAGGCAACAAACAAAACAATATTGAAGATCCTGAAGAAAGTTGTCATTGATGCCAGACGAGACTGTCATCTCCAGTTAAATCCCACTCTTTAGGCTTACAAAATAGGGGTAAGCACACCTACATGAGAAACACCCTATTCATTGGTCTATGGTACAAAAACAATATTACGTATTGAAATAAAACTACCATCTTTAAGAGTCTCCTTAAAACACATCATATCAGAGAAAGAGTATTGAGTTACAAGATTGCAAGAGCTTGAAATGCTCGATGAAATTCGACAAACTGCTTGAAATCACTTGCAAGGCTACTATAAAAGACTAATAAGGAGTTACAATAAACAAGTATGACCAAGGAATTTTGAAGTAGGATATCTAGTTCTCAAGGAGATCCAAAGGAACCTAGCAGAGTGTGAAAAGATAGGAAAGTACGAACCTAACTAGCTAGGTCCTTTTATCATAAAAAGGGTCATAGGAAACAAAGTATATAACTTGGCTACTATGGAGGGAGATCCACTTCCTGACCCTATGAACAACATGCACCTTAAACGCTATTACATATAAAGGGCTGGGTTAGTGTAGGTTTTATTTTCTGCAATGCATATCATTTTATTAAAAAGCATTGCATCGCATATAGTTTCATTTTCAAATGTATCACATTCACACAATTTCTGCATTATTATATAACAACATCAATAAAATAAGGCAACTGTCCAAGTTTATCATTTGTTTGCATTCAAGAGAAACAAGGGTAGTCTCCTTTCTAAGATAGTCAGACATGAAGTCTTTGAGATCCTAAGGTCATAGTTTTTCAACATCACCTCGTGATGATGATTTACGTATGGTTGGGTAGATATTTCACTATCTGAGACTTGTTAACCCAAAATATATCAATTACTATATCTCAAACACATTAATAAATCTCTAATTCATTCTAGACACCTAGTTGATCATATGACTAGTGAAAAATCCAATATTCTACTTCAGTGTGGCTGCAATTGTCACACCCAAGTAGGCTTCATTACTTACAAGTCAAGGAAAGAAAATAAAAAGAAAAAGTGCCATGCCAAATATTCATCTCAAGGAAAAAGAGCAATGTTATATAACTGAAATATCACGCATACAAGTGCGATAAAAAGCTTGACTATGGGAACATGCGAATAACTCCATCAGGGCTATGCATTCCTGTTGACAATGGAGCAATATTTGAGAGATTACAGTGTATAACCTCATTGGAGCCCTAAAATCTTGCTAGCAGCAAGGCTCTATCCGAGATGCTTTTGAAGTTAGAATAATCCACGTAGCTAGTTATATAGGATGCTAAGGATCTTTAGCGAATACAGGACCATGAATTAACTCATTTGCACACACATAGGCAAAAGAAGATCAAAGTTTCAAGAATCAATGAGGAAGTTTTCCGCGTCTCTATTTGTAAATCCTAGTCACTAAGTGTGTTAATTTGGATATTCCAAAGGACCTTGAGGATCGATTGATCGCTTATCTATGAAATGTTTTGTACCTCTAATTCAATTGGTGTATTACAAAATGCTAAAAAAATAGTCATCCTTGTCAAAATAGGAAATGCATCTTCATCATGCATATTGCATTAAAATAGATCATGTTGAAAATTAATTGTCTGCATATGTATCACCTAAATAATCATATCATAATAGGTCTGCATATTGGGGGTATAATTGAAAAAATCACTAAAAATCAAATAATGTCTTGAAAAAATCTCTAAATTTTTTAAAAAGTCTTGAAAAAATCACTAAATATTCAAATATGATCCTAAAAAAATCCTAAAAATCAGATAAAGTCTTGAAAAATTCAAAAAAACATTGAGAAAACACAAAATACCAAAAACATTGGAAAAACAAAATATCAACCAAAAACATCCAAATACGATCCTGAAAAACTCAATCGAAAATATTCAAATACGAACCTGAAAAAATATACCAAAAACATTTGAATATCAATCAAAAAAATCCAAAAACAATAAAAAATCAATCAAAAAACTTGCAATAAAATATCTGGCAAGAATCAAACACCCTAGCAGATATCCAGTAAACACTTTGCAGGAAGTTAACAAAGGATACGACTATCCAGTCAAACATCTGCAATCAACTGATCAAACTGTCTTATCAATCGTATCATATCCATATCAAGTGATTATTATCTTGTCTTAAACATAGATGGATACACTCAAAATCAGACAGGTTAGTCTTAAACGGGGTCCACATTTTCTGAGATCAAACATTATCAACCATCACATCAAGCAATCAAGAACAAAGGCACAAATCAGTATGGCTGCTGAATTTTGTCTTAGTTAGTCTTTATATTTTATCATTTGGTGACAAATCGTGTTTCTATGCTACTCAAGGATGTCCACAAGTGACTAGAGGATCCAGGATGGTCATGATTTTTTTTCTTTGTTTGTTGTTTGTGGTTTGGATCAATGAAGTTCTGGGGCAATAGTTCCAATGGGTGTCTGTGATTGGTACATTCATTCGACAAGTATCCCATGAAGGATAACAATGCTTGTGACTATCGCACATACCTCGACCCTTGGCACTACAACTAGAATGGAGGGTTCACTCCTTGTCTGCTACGTGTTTGTTTCTTCAATGAGATAACTTTACATCTTGGTTCCTTATACCCTGATGTGTAAAGCTTCATTGTTACATAATAAGGCTCAATGATGAACATATATTGCACTATGAATAAAAACATAAAAGTTCATGAAAACAGTCATCTTCATTTTCAGTGTATCATTATCAATCTATCATCTCATATCAATCATCCTCAATTGCTTCTATTTCATTCCATTTCATTCTAAGGTTCACTATCTTAGATTCTATCTCAATATCATCTTCACATCACCTATCTCTATCTCTAATCAACTAACTATTCTTCTATCTCACATTCTTCTTCTTTCAAGAGTTCATTCATACCTTTAATGCATAAACAATCTCTTGAGGGGGCATTATACCCTAAGCGTCACCGAGGCATATTGGGGCAGAATTTTTCATTTTCTTTGAAACAACATCATTCCAAAATTATCTCAAAGAGGGGCAAATGTAGACACCTAAAAATGTCTCATTGATCATGTACTAATTATTCGTCTAATTGATTAAATAATTCTTTAATTCTTTAATTAATTTAATTAATCTTATTCTTCTAAATTCATATTTCTCCATCACCATCTTACTAATTATTCTATTTCTATTTCTAATCAATTAATCATTAACCCTTTTCTAAATATTAAATAAATACTTATTATTTAATTAATTATGATTTAATTCTGTTAATTTAAATAATCTTTATTATTTTATTAAATTCAATTTCTAAATAATTAAATAGTTTCTTTAAATTATTTAATTAGCTAATTCAAATTCAAATTCCAATTCCCCAAATTCTTATTTCGTTAATTCTTCTAATTCATATTCTTCCAGTTTTGTCTAATTTCAAATACATGTGCATTTCAATTCCATGATTTCAAAAATCAAATTGAATTCTTAAATCAAGTTTGCATGAATTCAAAGATCAAGTTGAATTTAAATAAAATTCAATTAACATTCAAAAATCAAATTGAATACCAAAGTCAAGTTCTAAATATATTCAAAGATTAAATTGAATTTAAAATAAATTCAATGTCATGCAAAAGTTAATTTGAAAATCAAAGTCAAAATTCAAGCACATGCTAAATTAATTAATTCAATTAATTGATTAATTAAATCAATTATCTTTTCAGTCTCTATTTCTATCTTCCACTTTGTATTTTTCTAAAAAGCTTTCAATCAGTTAACTATTCCATCTATTTTAATTGATCTTTTCAATTAATTGATTATTTGCATCATTCTTTAATTCTCCTCCAATCATTCTTTTTCATCTTTCAATCAACTTTTTTCTCAATCAGTTAACTCAATTAACTATTCAATGTATTCCGTTCCACCTCCAAATCAGCAGTTCAACTATCAATCAGCATGTGAGCTCACCCGAGTTCCACCTGTTAATCATTTTGTTCCACCTCTCAATCAATCCTCTCCAAAAATCTATAAATTCGGCATCAATTCTCCATTTTCAATCGAATCACAAACTTTGAATCTTTGTGTCAATTGCAGGTTGCCAACACGATATCTGAGAGCCATCATACCACAAAGAAGAGAAGAACAATGTAATCCATGATGCACAATAGGGAGTTTTATATTTTTTAATTTGATTCTATTATGCATCCATTTCATTGGTTTATGTTTTGAATTGCTTGTGATTTTCCTTATTTCCTATTTAGCAACGATGATTTTAAGCATACAATATGTAGTTATAATCACCTTATTCAATTTTTTAATTTTAGATTCCTTGAGCTAACTCTTATCCAAACTCGACCATTTTTAGCTTGTATGCCAAATCTTTCAAATTTGGCACCAAGGATAGAATATTCAAAGGAAAGTCATATAGAATTTGTTAAACACATCTCAAAAGAATTCAAACCTTTGAATGCCATTATAAATACTATCTAGATAATTTGATTAAAAGCATTGTATAATAACACATAACATGTTTTTCTTTGTAGGGAACGGAAAAATTGCCAATACACAAGTAGGATGGGAGCGGAGCGAAAAGGAGCGGGAATCCCAAATTTCAAATTGGGAAATGGCGGAATTCATGGGGAAGGCGGATTTCCTGGAAACTGCTGTTCCTCTGGGATCAGATCTGGCAAGCAGGCAGGAGGTCAGACATCTCAAGGGTCAGAAGACAAGGAAAAAGAAAAACCAGGAGAAGAAAAAGATTTGATCCCCGGGGACCCACACGACAGAGGAAAAGGGAAAAAATGGTCTTCGCTCTTTGGAGTGAAGCCGCTGGTTAAATCTAGGCTTCCAGAAGTAACAAACATTCCAGACCGTGCCTCTAGTCTGGTCGCTATTTCCATTCCGGACAAAGTGGTCGATATGACTGTAGCTGGCCTATCTATGACATTAGTGGGATGATTCTCTGGCTTTAGGCCCAACATCGATGATGTTAGGAATTTCATAAGGAGAAAATGGATTGTAAAAGGACTAGTGGAAGTGGCGGCGCTGCCTAGAGGGTTTTTTACCTTCGCTTTCAACTTTGAAGAAGACATGAACAAAGCTCTTTGCGAAGGCCCCTGGATGTTTGGTAAGTCTTCCCTGGCTCTCCAGAAATGGGCCCCGAATCTTGTCCTGGATGAATCCTTCTTTGTTTCTGGACACACCTCCCGGGTATTCTGCTGGAATACTAGAACGAGGAAGTTTTCAAGGGCATTGCGAAATCCTTTGGAGAACTCTTGTCGATTGACCCAATGACAGTGGCTAAATCAAGTTAGTCTTTGCTCACATTTGCATAAATGTTAACCAAATGACAGATATGCCTCAATCCATAGATATCATATCTAAACTAGGAAAATGGTCCCAAGCTATTGAATATGAATCTCTACCGTTTGCCTGTTTCCACTACAAAAAATTGGGGCATTGGGCAAAATCATGTCCGCTGAAGAAAGGCAAGGAATTCAAGACTGATAGTAACACTAAGAACAAAAAGATCTAGCAAATGACAAACAAAAAAGCAGATTCATCAACATCCGAGTGTAACCAAAAAAAGGATGCAACGAAACTTATGAATGAAGTCAAGAGGACTGGGAGTAGCAACAATGATAAACAGGATTGTGTTTGCTCCAACGAACCACCAAAGAGCTCTAAAGAAGCAGAGCTAGGAATTGAGTTGATCAATAAAAAAACCCAAAAGCTTAGGAGAATGAATCTGTTAGTCAGGAGAAGGAAGAAACCATTCCAGACCAGGAGGATGGATTAGCTAGCCAGGAGAAGGAAGAATCCTACCCAAAGCCTCTCCTCTGTAAAACCCCTTCCTAAAGTGTGCATATGCTGGATGAGATTCTTCGGATACCCGGGTCGAGAGAAGGAAAATTGAACAAGGAGGAACTCAATGGAGGAATCTCAACTAGAAGCAAGATTAAGAAAAAGGCAAATGTTGGAAGTCAGAATAAAAAGCAGGGAAGGCCATCCCTAAAACATCAAAGGGAACAGGAAATCTAGAAGAACCGTGCTAATGGAACACAGTGTTCCATTGAGTCAGCCCTATCCCCAATTAAAGCATGAAGATTATATCCTAGAATATTAGAGGGCTAAACGCCCCCCATAAGCAGGATGTGTTACAAAACATCATCAGAGATCATAAACTGGATGTGGTCCTTGTTCAGGAAACCAAGATGTCTAAAGAAAAAGTTGAAAGGATCAGAATTTTCAAGGAAAACAGAGTCATAGGATCTAACTCGGAGGGTGCTTCTGGAGGAACTACGATTTTTTGGAACAAAAAAACCATAATAGGAAACGAAATCTTCTCCGCTTTTAATAGGAACTCAGTTTTTCTTGAGCATATTGAGGACAACTTTGTTTGGGTGTTATCTAATGTCTACGCTCCTAATACCAAATCCGGGAGAGCTAAATATTGGAAAAGCCTTGCCACTGACAGACTCCAGTTTGCTAATCAAAGCTAGATTATTATGGGAGACTTCAATACCCCGCTCAAAGATGAAGAAAAGATGGGAGGTATCCCTTTACATCTTGATGGAAAACAAGACCTTATGGATTTCATTAATGACCAAGCTCTCATTGATGTAGATCTCTAGGGCATCAATTACACCTGGACCAATAGAAGAACTGGAGCTGATATGATTCAAGTTAGGCTTGATAGATCTTTAATTTCTCTTGACTGGCTTTCTAAGTATAGTTGCTCCCTTGATTCTGTTATCAAAATTGGTTTAGACCATTTCCCCATCTCCTTTTCTGCCAACTCTTTTTCAGCAAAGAGAAACTTCCCTTTCAGATTTGAAAAAGCTTGGCTCTCCCATCCTTCTCTAGAAGCTTGCATTGCTGAATGGTGGAACTTTGAAGTGGAGGGCAAGGCTCTTTTTAGAATTGCTAAAAATATCAACATCATAAAAGCCAAAATTAAAACCTAGAACAAAGAGATTTTTGGGGACATATTCAAGAACAAAACTCAAGTCAAAGCTGAATTAAAGTATGTACAGGATAGAATCCAAGAGGTGGGGTTGACTAAAGATCTTAGGATGGCTGAAAATGATCTTTTATCTAAATACCACTCCATCATTTCTAATGAAGAGACTTTCTGGAGACAAAGATCCAGAGCCTTGTTCCTGAAGGAAGGAGATAAAAACACCCGCTTCTTTCACTTAACCGCTCTTAAGCATAGGGCACCCAACAGAATATCCAGACTGACCTGCAATAAAGGCATCCTAATAGAGGATTGTGACATCAGGAAGGAAGCTCTCAAGCATTTCAGTACCTTGTTGGGTGAAGTGGATAACTTGGATTACAGCAAGCAAAATACCCTTTTACAAGCTATCCCTTCTATCCTGTCGGAAGCTAACAATCACCTCTTATCCCATATTCCTTCTAATCTAGAAATCAGAAAGGTGGTGTTCTCCTTTCAGGGTGATAAATCCCCTGGTCCGAATGACTTCCCCATGTTTTTATTCCAAAACTTCTGGCACATTGTGGAGGCTGACATATGCAATGGTGTTAAGGAATTCTTTGGCTCCAGAAGACTTCTTAAGGAACTGAATGCCACTTTCATTGTCCTAATCCCAAAGAACCTCAGAGCTGATTCTCTTAACAAGTTTAGACCCATCAGTTTGTGTAACTCTGTCTACAAGATCCTTTCTAAGGTTTTGATTTCCAGGTTGCTGGATGTTCTCCCAAGGATTATCTCTGTCCAACAGAATGGCTTTGTCCTCAGAAGACAAATTTTGGACTCTATTATCTCTGTTCATGAAAATATCCACTCCCTGAAAGTGGTGAATAACCAAGGATTCTTCCTTAAGATAGACATGGCTAAAGCTTTTGATAGATTGAACTGGCAGTTTCTCCTTAGGATCATGAAATCATTTGGTTTTGGTGACAAAGTTATCCAGCTCTACTCTCAACTCATGGAAACTTCCTCCTCTACTATTATTGTTAATGGCTCCCCATCTAGTTTCTTCAAAATCTCCAGAGGTCTCAGACGAGGAGACCCCATCTCCCCTATCCTGTTCACCATTCTTGCTGAATGCCTGGGTAGATTCATCCTTAAAAATGTGGAAGAAGGCAATCTTAAGGGTCTAAAACCTTCTTCATCCAATGTTGTCTACTCCCATGAACAATTCGTTGAAGACTCTATCACCATGGGGGAAGCCACCATCTTGGAAGTCAAAAATATGAAGATTATTCTGAATACCTATGAATCTGCCTCTGGCCAAAAAATCAACTAGGATAAAAGCTCTCTATTTTTCATCAACACCCCAGCCCAAAGGCAAATAAGGATTGGTAGGATTCTTGGCTGCAACATATTTGAGTTTCCTTCTACCTATTTGGGGCTTCCTCTATGTCTCAAGCCGGAGGATTCCTTCTGGAATAAGTTAATAGATAGACTTAACTTGAAACTCGTTGGCTGGAAAGGGGCTGTCCTTAGTCAAGCTGGAAAAGTCACTCTGCCCAAATCCACTCTCCAAAATATTTTTGTGTATGCTCTTAGCTTGTTCAAAATCCCCTCAAAGTTTGCAGAAGCTATTGAAAGAATCCAAAAAAAGTTCCTTTGGTTGGGTGTGGAAGTTAAAAATAGAATCCTCCTTATTGCCTGGAATAACATTTGTTCCCCTAAGGCCTCAGGTGGGCTGGGCTTAAGGAACATTGGTTCTATGAATAAAGCTTTATTAGCCAAGAAAATATGGAGATTCAAAGGGGAGGAAAGAGAATGGAACACTATTTGGAAAAACAAATATCTCTATATGCAACCTTCTGAGGAAGAATTCTTTGACAACTCTTTCTCTGTTGATGGATCTGCCATTTGGAATGCCGTGCAATCTGCTAAAGGCTGGGTTGCTGCTGGCAGAACCTGGAACCTTGGGGATGGGAGGAAAATAAGATTTTGGGAAGATAGATGGATCTTGGATAAACCTCTGGAGGAAATTCCTATCCTCAAAGATTGGAAAGATAGTTTCAAATGCAGGTATGGTGAAATGGTAAGAGATTACTGGAGAAATGGGGACTGGATTGACTTTAGCCAGCAGTCTCTGGATCTCAAGTTCCTTCAGATTGCTCTCTCTACTAAAATCCCTAGAGACAACAAAGATAACATACTAATATGGGGGGAAACTCTGGACGCGAAATACTCTGTTTCCTCTGCTGTGGCTATTCACAATGTCACGGTGGAAGAAATTCCCATCTAGGCTAAAGTTTGGAATAAGAAATCAGTTCCCAAAGTCAATATCTTCTTTTGGATTTTCATCCAAAATAAGATATTAACCTTGGATAATCTTCATAAAAGAGGCATTATTTTTTCTAATAGGTGTTCTCTTTGTTGCAGGGAAGAAGAGACAACTTGCGATATTCTCAATCAATGCTCTTTTAGCCAAGATATCTGGAAAATCATCCTTTCCAGGTGGAACCTGAGCTGGGTCTTCTCAAACTTTCTTGGTGACACTTGGCTTCAATGGCATTTTCCTAACTCTAATCCTAAAATTGTGGAGACTTGGACACTTACTCTGCCGATTGTTATTTGGAATATATGGAAAGAGCGCAACAACAGGATTTTCAGAGATAAAAGGGCCATTCCTGAAGTGGTTGCAGATAAAATCTTTAGGAGTATTTTTGAATGCCTCTCTTGTACTGATTAGGGACTTGCTGCTAAAGATGATTTCAAAGATAGGTGGAACCTTTCTACTACTACTACTACTACTACTACTAGCAAGGAGAAAGGCAGAGAAGGTCTTGTCTGGTGTTTTCCCCTGCAGGGATGGATTAAGGCTAACTTCGATGGGGCTTCTAAAGGGAATCCGGGTAAAGCTGGATATGGGGGCATTGTCAGGAATTTTGCTGGATGTTGTCTTAAGGCAGTGGCTGGTCCTCTAGGGAATCAAACTAGCCATTTTGCTGAAGCCTCTGCTGCCTTGAATACCTTAATTATAGCCAAAAATCTTAATTATGATAAAATATGGCTTGAGGGGGATTCACTTAATATTATTAAGTGTTTAAAGGGGGAATCAGAGCCTTCTTGGTCTATTGAGAATATCATCATGAAAGCTAGAGAGATCATCGCTAGTTTCAAAGAAATTATTATACAACATGCCTTTAGAGAGAAAAACAGTGTTGTTGACAATTTAGTGAATACTGGAGTTAACTCTGACTCTCAAATGATTTGGCACGAGGATGACCTCAATTTAAATATTAAAGAGATCCTCAGAAAGGACTGTTATACGGGGAGAGAAGGACAATTAAATCATGACAAGTAAAAAGCATCATTTACGCCTTGCTGGAAAGGCCATCATCACCTTGCATTGCAGTAGATCTCCTACTATCTCCAATAAATTGCCGCACGCTTTGTGGGTTACTCAGTGCGAAAACTTGAGCAACATCGGGAAAGAAGGTCTCAATTTGCAAAGAAACAGAGCAGATAGCCCACAACCAAAAATGGGAGGAGACCTAAGATGTGAAGAACCTGAAAACACGTCAACCTAGAAAGCAATGCCAAAAGTTTGGGCAAAACTGGAGAAGGGCTCTCTTACCAGCTTCATGGAAAAGATTGAGGACTATGACAAAGGTAGGGTTAACTTAGCCATTTCCAAGATTGCCGAAAACTAGTTTAATGGCTGTTTTAAACTTTATGGAGTTAAGTTTAAGCTGGATGCTGGGCTTATTTCAACTGTGATTGGAATGCCCCACACTGGGCTTAACTTCTTTCGAGACCTCAAGGTCTCCAACAATGTGGTTAACCTGTTCCCGCGGAAAGAGAAAGAACAGGCTAAAATAGGCAAGGCTACCGGGGGCTACTACAAAGTTGCAAACATCAAGAAGTTGTGGGGCTGGGTCCTGAACGCGATCATGGAGTATATCATGGTTGAAGGCTGTTTCTCCAGAGCCCACACCTACCACTTCGTGCTCTTAAACCATTTTAGACACGATAAAAAGGTGTCTCTGCCCTACTACCTTTTTCGGTCCCTTTCCAGGTCCCTCAACAAACACAGGACTAACCCTTCTAGCCCGATTCTCCAGTGCAGGATCCTGCTACTCATCTATGAGCATTGCAAAACCCTCGCTCTGTAGGAAAATAAGCGGATTTCCACTTCCCCGGGTAAGAGAAAGATGGAAAAGGGAGAAACTAGCAAGGAGAAGGCATCATCCAGCAAGAAAAGGAAAAGTGCCCCCAGGTTGGAAACAAAGGACATTATCAAAGAAAGCAGTGGTATGGAGACAGATGAATCTAATGGTGAAGACAACTAGAACTATGAGGAGCTGGGCAACGAGGAAGAAAGTGGAGATTGTGAGCCTAGTCAAGATAGCCCTATTCTAAGCGATCACCCTGGTAAGGACAATAACCATCTGATGGAAGAAATGACTCCCAAGGATAATGAGGAAACTGAAGTTAATTATGAGAAGGAAATAAACAAAGACTCTGAGAAGGACCTGACTGAGGACAGGGATAGCAAGGACAAGGATAGTGCTGGTGAGGGGCTTATCCTGGATAATCTCAAGAAGCTCTCGAAGGCCAGAATGGATTTTGATAGATGGACCTACGAAACCTTGAAAAACTTGGAAAAGAAAGGGATAAATTTGGATAAAAAGAGGGAGGATGAAAACAAAGAGCATATTAATTGGAAGCAGGAAATGGAGAACAAGGTAAAATCACTGGAAGAGGGAAAAGAAGCAATGAAAAATCTGATGGGAGTTATCCCAAGTATCCTCTCTGTTGTCACCAAAAACCTGGAGGACATCGCCAAGGTCTTTGACCATACTCCTAAAGCGGTTGTGGATCTTGACCTAGAGGAGAAGACCATCTAGACTGGAAGTGGTGATGCTACCCCGGCGAGCGGGACTGTGAAGAGAACCAGGGCGAGTATCAAGAAAGCTGTGGCTGCTATTGCTAAGGATCCACCCAACTTCAAAGATAACATCAAAGAGCTACAAGAAATTAGCAACACCCTAGCTAAAGCCCTGGAAAAAATCTGATTCCTGGAAGGCCTGCTGGCTTTTCGGGGCTTTTGTGGGTTTTCTTCGGTTTTTCACTGGTTTTTTCTTTTTGGTTCTGTTCCTCTCTGTTTCTCATGGCTTTGCTGTTTAAGTCTTGCTTGTAAAGGGTTTCAGGGCTCCTTCAAAACTTTCTTTTTCATTAATCAAAAACATGTTTTTCTTTGTGTATTGTGTATCATGTTGCTTCAAAATATTTTCATATAAGTTATGGAAAACAAAAAGGGGCTTGAGTAAAACATAGAGAAAAATCACAATCCTAGAGCGTAAAGATTGCACAGGTCTTATTTCACACTATCTTAATAATTGTTTATCTATCATAGTAGAGGTAAAAGATTCAAAGGCAATCAACCAATAGATACAAAATCATGATATTATAAATAAGATCATGGGAGTCCTAGATAGGATCACAAGTGTGGCTGCCCCTATTATAGTGCACACTCTAGGTAATCATTTGCAATATAGAACTATTACTCTGTATCTAATATTAATTCTTTAAGATAACTCATTGGGTATGTTTATAGTCCAAATAAAATATGTAATACCCTAAAAATGGTCACATAAACCATGGGCCCCTAATCTCGACAACATCACTAAGGTCCTAACCAAAGACAATTAAATCAACCTTGAGCACCTAATTAATTAATTCTTCAATTATTAATGTTACATGGCAAATAAATCACTCTATATTAATTAAATGTTTATTTAATTAATTAATCATTCCAAGTAAATCATTTTGATCAATTATCCTATTTATTTAATTAATTATCTTAGCATATTTGATTACTAAATAAAATTGCCATTTAAATCACAAAAAGAGGAATTAATTTACAAAAAGAGATTTATCACAAAAAGAGGAATTAATCTGCAAAAGAAAGAGTTAAATTGAAAACAAAGGAAAAGAATTAAATTGAGAGAAGAAATCAAACTTAATATATTTTTCTAAAATTGAGATAACTTGAGAAATCAAAAAAACAATTAAAGTGAATTAATGATTTTCTCTAAAATTAAAATTGAAAGCTTTTCTTGAGGAAAGAGGTTCAGTTGTATTGAAAAAGGCTTTTTCTAAATAAAAATCTTGAGAAAATTAAAGAAAAGTGCATGGAATCACTTAATTTTATCTCAATGCATGGATCAACTAAATTTATCTCCAATGCAAACTTAAAATTATAATCTGAATGCATTCAATCAAGCTATAGTTGGAATCTATCTCAAGGTTAACTTAAATCAATTTTTTAATTATCCTGAATTGTGCTTTTTCTTGAGGAATCCCAACCGCTCATTGTTAATCGATCTTGACCGTTGGTCTCTATAAATTCAGCCTTCATCTCTCATTCAAAACACCCTCGAGATTTATTGTTATTGTTCAGTTTTTTCTCTAGTCATTGAAAATATTGTGCTTTGAGATTATTGCATCTTAGTTTAACTTTTTGCATATTTAGTTTAATCATGATTGCTTGAATTCATCTAGCTTAATATTCATTCTTCTAGCTTAATCTTTCATATCTAGCTTAATCTTGCATCCATTTAGCTTAATCTTGTGCTCATATAGATTAAATCCTCCGTCTTGGACTCTTTGTGTAGTCTAGTCACTGGTATTGCTTAGACAAATCTGAGAGTAAGTCTATACTCGCATCATTTAGAAGGCAATAGATCGATTTGTTATGGTTTTTATATTCATGATTATATTTGTCTAACCATGCATGCAATGACTTAATTGAAGTGTTGTATCTTACAACTTACAGATACTTATTCCACTTTTCACACACACATTTTTGGTGCCCACCGTGGCACAGAAGACTACAATTTTTGGCCTCACAGATCAGCTTATTTTTATTTTTTGGATTTTTTCCGTACAATTACTGCAAAAATTTGTACGATTTTTTATAGAGGACAGAACGACAATCTATAGGTCTCATACGGTCCGTGGTGAATTATCGTATGACTGGGTGAGAATTATTGTACGATTTTTTGGTTTTTGGTATTAAAGCAAACTGCAATTATAGGGTTTTTCTGATTAAATTTTGATGGTACTAATGCTAAACCTGGCTTGTTTTCTATCTACCTGAGAGATTTAGACAACCTAACCAGTTTTTGCAGAATGTTTGTCAAAGAACACGCTTGTCGCACAAAAACAATATGACTATTGATTCGTTGTTTTTGCAGGTTGCCTAAGGAGATTCAAGGGAACTTCATGTATTCTTTAAATTCATTTTTTTAGGCACTTAAATTGCTATCTGGTTAATGAACAAATCTGTCTTTTGTGTTTTAAGAAAAATCTAAGAGGTAGGAGAGTATGCTCTTGTCTGCACAAACAAATAGAAATCCAGACCCTTGAAGCTTTTTCTAAGTTTGAGATTTTTGTACCTTTAGCGGGCCTCTCACAGTGGGAAAAAGCAATCACCTAGTGAGAACGACCCAAGTGAGTACAGCTGGACCTGAGAATTCCAACTCACTATAATAAATAGGCCTCTGGTGATTAAAGTCTTAGAGGATGAGATTATTTGAGTTTTCTCTTTGAGATCTCTCCTATCGAGCATTTTGTAGGGCCTCGCAGTCTCAATCACATTTACGTGACTACAACTTGTTTCGGTACCTTGTCGGGCTATAGGCCTCAAGCATGCTTGCATGAATTCAAGGGGTAATTTCAAACGAAATTCCTTACTAAGAATTATAAGATAGAGGCTACCATAATCTTTGTGCAAGAGAGATAGTAACTCTTCCAAGATACTAGCCATTTCGTGCCCCCATTAGCATTTGGAGTCAACTAATACAACATTGAGAATCCATTGCGTGAGACTCAACGACCATATTCTGATTAGCTATTGGATGTGTACCTGAGTCTGCAAGCAAATGTTTTCTTATCTAAGCCAACTTTCGTAGGGCTAGCATGCTCTTCTTGAAGTCATTATACATCTTGCGTGTTTACTGTGTTTTCATCCTTGAAACTGAAACTGGAGAAAATAATCAAAAATGTCAAAAACTCAGTGATCAAAACTCTGTCCTTGTCAGAATCTAGTCTCTATCCAATCCTCTGTCGTATGAGTCTACTGAATTATCGTCTGGCTATATACTTGTTGTCATACAAGTCTGAATTGGTTCTGTCAGTTTGTCATCTGTTCCTACTAGAATTGTCGTCTCGGTCCTCAGAATTGTCGTCTGACCTTAGAAACACTGTCGTATGAGTAATAATTATCCTCATCATATTGTCATTTGAAGAACTTTAAACCATCATGTGAGTATAGGAAGCAACTCATACGAGAAAGTTCTTGTGTCATTTGGGACCTGCTAAATTGTCGTTTGGGTCTGAATACTCTGTCGTACAAATTTCTAATTTTGTCAGTCCAAAAACTTGTTTGTTTGCACACTTTTCCAGAACTATTATACTTGCCTAATCAGTCTACAGTGAGCATATATCTGGTCATCATAATTCTGAGCATAAACAATCTTGATAGTGTGCCCCTGCTGTTGTGTTACACGATTTTGTCGATTATCTTTCAGCTAGTTCAATCAACTACTTATCAAACTTAAGTTACTTAGACCACGTCTTCTACAAGATAGATCATTCCTAAAACCAGACTAAGTCTTAGTCACTTCTCTCAAATCAAACTAAGTTACTTAGATCATGTCTTATAAAGGATGGATTGTTTCTAAAACTAGACTAAGTCTTAGTCACTTCTCTCAAATCACTACGTCAAATGAACAACTAGCTTCAATTTGATCTTGACATCTACATCACTTCTAGCTCTCGGTCACATCAATCATAAATGCCTATTCAAACCAGAAGTTTTCACAAGAAAGCTACCAAAGGTAAAGGATCTTCCTTCTCATTACAGAATAATCCATTCTTTGTAGAAGACCCTGTCTCTGACAAACCTTCGTTGTCAAGTGTGCCAATTTTTTATCAACCCTTATCTCTCACCATGTCTGGAGAAAGGAAAGAAAGAGAAGCTACTAAACATGACACTCATGACAATATCAACACCCATTCTAATGACAGTGATTCCTCATCTAGCGTGTCTGAAGCTTCCAAACCTACAAAAGCTGTTATAAATAGCTATCAAAATGATAAAGATTTCTGAAAAATGATGAAAATCATCATGGCTAGAGAAAAAGAAGAGCATTTTCTAGAGCTATCTAAACAAGGCGCTAAACTTCCAACTGATTATAACATTGAAACTCTTATCACGAAAGAGGAAGATACACCACTAGCATTGGTAAACAAACAATTATAAGCGTTACAGACTAAAATCAAAGAAATGAAAAACAAGGATAAATCATCCAAGCAATATTCTTTGGACACGATCTGCCCATTCCCATTTGACAAAAACCTTTACATGCCTCCATTTCCTTCAAGAGTGGAAATTTCTAAGTTCGACAAATATGATGGTAATGCAGATCCTCAAGACCATGTCAGATAATTTTGTGCTCTATGTATGGAGTTCATGCACAATCAGACGCATCTCACACACCTTTTCCCAAGGAGACTAGGAGGACAAGCTATGGAATGGTTTTCAAGCCTACCAATGGGAATTAAGTCTTTTGAGAAATTAGACGAATTGTTTCTCCAACAATACTCCTATAACATTCGTCATCCAGTCACCATGATCGAGATTTGAAATACCAAACAGAAAATAGGAAAACCTTTTCTCACTTTCCTTCAATGTTGGAGAAAGATGTTCTCTAGATATTCATGACCTATCCCAGATTCTGAGAAGATGGACATATTTGTCAATAACCTGATCCCTGAATTGAAATACAATATCCAAATGCAAGTGTACCCTTCAATCAACAAAATGGTAGATAGTGCCCTCATAATGGAAGATGTGCTTATAAAGAAAGGAGATGTATCACTTTATAAAGAAACACAACAAGGCTCTAGTTCCAAAGAGAAAAACAAATACTGGAAATACGGAAAAGATAACAACATAAATGTTGTTAATGATGGAGTGGTGGATATTGTTAAACCAAAATCCAAACCCGCAATATTTAATATGGCTAGTGGCACACAATTCCTTAAAGTAGCTAAAATGGCGGCGAAAAACCCTCCTAAGAAATCAAAAGAGTGGTTTAAAGAGAAGCCTTGGCTTTCAAAGCCTAAACATGATTTCACTCCTTTGGAAGAATCGTATGAGTCAGCTCTTAAGACTCTATTGGCAAACAAACTGATCACATTGCCTGACAACTCTAAACCATATGATCAGCTGTTAAGACTCCTTTTGACAACTACATGAATCTCAAACACGAGATACAAGACCTTATCGATGCTAGCAAAATTATTGTAGAAAGTCATGCAACCAATGCTGATCATAAAGATTTTAAAGATCCTTTGCGTGCTTATGAGCAAGGAGAATCCTCTAAATCTAAAGGAGGTGCCAAAGTCAATTACACCTATGCCAACAATGACAATGTCATCAACATGAATGAATTTTCCCAATCTGAGTATTGCAACGTGATCATAGTCAAAGATAAACAAATAAAACACAAACTGCAAATGCTATGACCTACGCTCAAAACAAGGTTACTCTCAAAGGAGCTAGTTCCTCAAATCCTGATCAAACAACATCAAACCTACTGACTTGTTCAAATAGACAACCATATACGATCACAACTAAATCTAAGCAACTGGCTTCATCATCCTCTCCTAGTTACAACATTGTCAAATAATTGAAACTTACTACCGCTCAAATCTCCATTTTTGAACTGCTTAAGATCTCTTCTGCTCATAGAGAGATCCTGGACAAAGCTTTGCTCACTACTAATGTCCATAAAGATTTAGATGTAGATTGGTTTCAATCTATGTTGGGTCACCTGACTTCGCCTCATTACCTCACCTTCTCTGAAGAAGATGACAATTCACCAAATCACCCACATAACCAGCCATTACACATCGAAGCTATGATCCATAAACACCATGTCAAATGTGTTTTGATATATGGAGGCACTGTGTTGAATATTTGTACCTCCAATTTACTGATACAGTTGGGATTTTCTAAAAATGTCTTTGATCCAGCATAGAAAATAACAATCAAAGCTTATGACAAAGAAGAGAGAACCTCTAAAGCTCTGGTACTATTATCGATTAGGCTAGGACCTGTATTTTTCAGGTGCTTGACCTTCCACTTTCCTACAACATCTTGTTGGACATGGCATGGATTCATGAAATGAAAGCAGTGCCATCTACATACCATCAGTGCTTGAAATTCCTTTATAATGGAGTTGAAGTCAGTATTCCTGCTGATACAAGCTATACCTGTAATGCATTGAAATAGTGTACTAATACCTTTGTTCCTCATAACAAAGCAGCCTCTGCAGCTGAAAGTTTAGAAACTTTGATGAAAGACTTGGAAAAGAAATTGAAAATCACAGGTACTAGCATGGATGATTACAAGATAGAACCTGTACTTTCATTAGTGTCTCTTCCCCCATCGCCAATACAGTCTGGAAAACCATCTGAGGCTATGAAGCCACAAACTTCAACTCCAAATGTCATTTATGATGGTATTTTTATATAGTCCTCTACTTCCCTTGCAGATGAAACAGAAGAGGAGGTTGTTCTGAAATGGCTCTTTAAAAAGGAAAGTGAAAACAAAGAAGTACAACATTGTGAGATTTCCCCTGAACAATATGGTCTAGGCCATAAGATGATTCAATGCATGGGATATTCAAGTACCGGTCCTCTGGGCAAGTGTCAAGAAAGAATTGTTGAACCTATTAAGCTACAAACTAAGTCTACAAATGATAAAGATGGACTTGGATACCATCTAGGGGAGTCATCAAATAAAAAACATACTTCTCATCATAAGTCTAAGTGGAAGAAAAAGATACTACCTTCAACATCACAGGAAGTAAACACTCAACAAACTCAAGATGAGTATGAAAAAGAACAAGAGGAATTGGCAATCAAGAGAGAAGAAGCAACTTCTAATCAAGTTCAAACTATACCGGCAATAACACTACAAGGAGTAGAAATCCTAGAAGATATGAGAGAAGAGATGGAAGGCATTAAAGAATTGTTTGCACCACTAAATATTTTGGTCACATATACAGGAAGAATGAAATTAGAGGATTTATAAACTGACTTGAATGAGTATGAATGGGGTCCAGAGCCTCTATCAGATCCATCTACTGAGGAAACTCCTGAAGAACCTAGTGATATCATAGATGAAGCACAAGAGATAATATGCTTGAAACTGCAAAAGGAAATAGAGGAAATCAGACTCAAAAGACAAGAAGACTATGAACAATAGTCGAAAGAAGGAAGAGCACAAGAGAATTCATCACCTACTATATCTTCCTCTAATGAGATAGAGCACATTAGGCATCAGACTACAAATGAAGAATTGGAGGCTACAAAAGTAGGGCTGATCATTAGTCCAGAGGAAGATGAATGGGAAAGGCGACAAAGACTTACAGAGTCCTCAAGGATATGTCAATAGGTATGTCAACTACAAGGGATCATTGAACCAAATCACGAAGGAACTTGTAACATCAAAGATGTAGATATTGATACTATACATGCTTTCACTAAGACACTTGAAGAAGAGTCAGAGGCTTCATCTTCTGAATCTGATCACTCTGAAATGAGATCTATTTATGATATTACATATTCGACATGAAACTATGACCACTTCGTCATGAATGTCGAAACTCTGTTTGATGAAAGTGTTTCTATTTAACCACGATATGTAGTACAATCCGAAGTAGAGGATGGTGCTAGTGGTAGGTTTGTTGGGTTAGGTCCCCTAAATACTAACGTAAACTTCGATAATCATGTTCTAACTCTTCCTGATCTTGAGATGCTTACGCAAGGTAGTCTTCTGAAACTCGACTTGTCAGTCTGATGTTGTGATGACAATACCATGAATTCCCTTGAACTTTTTAAATCTTTATCCCTGGTACATCCTGAGCTTATTGATTGTACTCTCCAAGATAAACCTTTGAACATACATACATTTGCCAATGACTATACATTAACCTATTATCTTAAATGTAGTTGAACAAATGGGCTCTTCCACCAGTGAACAAAGTGAGAACATGATAACAATAGATGTCAAGTATCTTAGTTGCAAAAATAAAAAGAAGAAAAATAAGAGTTCTGATGGTGAAAACCACATTGTGGTGGTGTCAGAATAAAAAATAGTATAAATAAAAGACGTACCTAATGGTGAAAACCTCTCTGAGGCACTTGAAGGTGATATACTTGACATTTTTCCTAATAGATTTCAAGAGCGGTCATCAGTGCTAATTGAACCTACACAGCTAGTAAACATTGGAACAAAAGCTGCTTAACACATCATACATGTAGCTCAATCCTTGTCAGTCGAAGAACTGAAAGAATTTGATAATTTATTCATGGAAAAGAAGATCAATTTTGCATGGACATATGCTGATATGCCGGGTCTAGATCCTGACCTCATTATGCATCATCTTTCTATCACTCTCGGAGTTAATCCTGCTAAGAAAAAACTTCAAAAAATGCATCCTCATGTTGCATTACTTGTTAAGGATGAGCTTGAAAAATTACTAAAAGTTGGATTCATCAGAGCAATTGATTATGCCGAGTGGATATCTAATATTGTACCTATTTCCAAACCTGACAAATCAATACGTGTTTGCACAGATTTCAGAGATTTAAACAAAGCTTGTCCAAAAGATGATTTTCCACTGCCCAACATAGACATGATAGTGGACATGACTGGTGACTATGAAATGTACTCTCTAATGGATGGTTTTTCTGGATACAATCATATCAAAATCGCACCTAAGGATCAAGAGAAAATAGCATTCACCTGTACATGGGGAACTTTCTATTGGAATGTAATGCCCTTCGGCTTAAATAATGCAGATGCTACTTATCAAAGATATGTAACAACAAATTTTCATGATATGATGCACAAAAACATGGAGGACTATGTTGATGATACTCTAGTAAAATCTATGAAAAGATTAACACATCTATCTGAACTACGTCCAATTTTAGACAGGATGGAAAAATTCAAACTCAGACTAAATCCTAAGAAATGTGCATTTGGAGTTACATCTGGTAAGCTCTTAGGATACATTGTTTTAGCAAAAGGGATTGAAGTGGATCCAGAAAAAGTCAAGGCTATAATGGAAATGTCACCTTCGAAGAATGTCAGTCAAATGAGGGCTCTACAAGGGAGACTCCAATCCATAAGATGTTTCATCTCTCAGCTAGCAGATAAGGCTCAACCATTCACAAAGGCATTACAGAAAGGAGTCACATATATCCAGGATGAATATTATGAATAATATCTAAAGCAGATCAAGAAATATCTTTCTAACCCACCTATATTGATGCCTCCAATTCAAGGCAAGCCATTGATTCTCTACATATTAGCTACTGATACATCATTGGGGGCACTTTTTGCACAACAGGATGAGAATAAAAAGGAAAGAGCTATATACTACATCAACAGGACCTTGGTGTCCTATGAGATGAACTATACTATCATAGATAAAGCTTGTTTGGCATTGGTCTTTGCATAAAATAAATTAAGGCACTACATGCTAGCACATTCTATCAAGCTAGTGGCTAAGATTGATCCGCTCAAATACCTTCTCAGCAAGGAAACACTTATAGGGAGATTGGCTAAATGGGTCATGATACTCACAAAATTTGACATTGAATATATAAAATGAAAAGCTATCAAAGGACAGGTTATTGCAGATCAACTTGCTGATGCTCCGCTTGAAGACAATCAACCTTTGCACATAGAATTTTTGGATGAATCTATCATGCACGTTACCCAGTGATCCTGGAAAATGTTCTTTGATGAATCTTTCACTCAACAAGGTTCTGGTGCTGGAATTATTTTTATCACTCCTCAAAGATATTCAATCCCAAAGGTGTACAAGATTCTCTTTCCTTGTACAAGCAATATTGCAGAATATGAAGCCTTGGTAAATGGAATCAAGCTAGCTATTGAATGGAAGGTTGTTGAGTTACACATCTATGGAGACTCTCAACTGATTATCAACTAAATCAATGATATATATCAAACCCGGGATGAGAAACTGATGCCCTATAAAAGAATGGTTGATGACCTCAAGAAATACTTTACCTTTGTATCATTTCAATAGATTCTCAGATCAACAAACAAAGCACCAAATGCTATGGGTACCTTGGCATCTATACCACAGCTACAAGAATCTGAGTTCCACTATGAATTCTTTGTGGAAGAGTTACATTATCCTGCTTATGATTCCCTTGATTCCCAGATGGTTTGTTCTATCATTGGACATAAATTATCTCGCTACAACCATATTTGCTCTTACTTAAATGACCAAATTATTCTTGCTAATCTTACCCATAATGAGAAAAGAAACCTTATTCGAAACGGTTCACGGTATGTCATCATCGCTAACAATTTGTATAGGCGAGGTTTGGATAATACTTTGCTTAGGTGTCTAGAAACTAAAGAGTCTCAACGTGCATTATCTGAAATGCATGAAGGTATTTGTGGATGTCATTCAAATGGTCTAACTTTAGCTCGAAAACTACTAAGGGCTGGCTACTACTAGCTAGATATGGAAAAAGATGCTATAAAATTTGCTAAAACTTGTGAGAAGTGTCAGCTACTTGGGAATCTCATACATGCTCCATCAAGGGATCTAATACCTTTTATCACACATTGGCCTTTTCAGCAATGGGCGTTTGACCTCATTGGCCAAATCTATCCCACATCATCTAATGGACACAAGTTTATCATAACTGCCACTGAGTACTTCACTAAGTGGGTTGAAGCGGTTCCGTTAATCAAAGCAACCGATAAACAAGTGGCAATATTCATCCTTAACTATATCATCTGTATGTATGGAATACCTTCTTCAATTGTGACTGACAATGGAGGGTAGTTCAAAAACAAAGATATAGATGAGCTCTGTGAAAATTTCAAAATCAAACAACACTGGTCATCCTTATACTACCCTCAAGGTAATGGACAAGCTGAAGCATCTAACAAAAATCTTCTGACTATCTTGCACAAAATGATAAACAAATCTGAAAAGGATTGGCATATGCAACTCAATCCTACACTATGGGCTTATAGAACACGTATCAAAACACCTACTAGGGCTACACCTTTTGCTTTGGTGTATGGGTCTGAAGTAGTCTTTCCTATTGAAGTGGAAATTCCTTGTTTGCAAGTTTCATTACAAGGTCTTATTACTGATGAAGACTACAAAATATCTAGATTGCAAGAGCTCGAGTTGCTGGATGAACATTGACAAGTGGAATTTGATCATCTGAGAGCTTACCAAAAGAGAATGTCTAGAGGTTATAATAAGAAAGTTCGACAAAGAGAATTTCAGGTTGGTGACCTTGTCTTGAGATAGAATCCTAAAAATCAACAGTTTCGAGACAACAAAGGGAAGTTTGAACCCAACTGGCTGGGTTCCTATATTGTTACTGTAGTCTTTGGCTCTGGTGCTTATCAACTCTCAACATCGGAAGTAGAACAACTCCATGAACCGAAAAACACCATCCACTTGAAGAAATTCTTCACTTAGTGTTCTCTTCTCCAGCAACCTGTACAACGAAAAAGTCCTGAAAAAATCCTAAAAATCAGAAAAAGACCTATTAAAAAAAAACAAAAAAAAAGAGAAAGGATCTTTGCCAAGCAGGTGAAAACCTGGTAAACAGGCGCCTCTTTTACTCAAGTGCTCCATTTATCAATGCAAATTTGGCATTTCTTGTTTTCATTCCCGCTTTCCTGCATCTTTGCTTTCGTTTGTACATATCTTTTAGTCACTTTTGTGACATTTGGCTCTCTTTAAACACTCAGGGCTTGAAACTGATCAATATCCTAGTCTTAGGGTAATCGATTGATTTATTTACATGTCCTATGCAATATCAACCAATTCATCTTTCTGTCGGTTGTACTAGCTCATCCGCTCTGAGTTAGGCATCTATCTCCACACTACCATCGAGTAAACAAGCAAAACAAGAGTACTGAAAACAATCATTAAACTGTATGAGATATGATTAAAATTTTCTTTGCGTGCTATCTTTTAAATTGGTTTTTGATTATTATTCCCTCTGAGTAACTCAAGGAAGTCTATCTTTACTAAGAGGAGCAAGGATTGGGGGCATAATACTTTTCTTTGTTTTCTGTTTGTAGGAGTGATTCCGATGATCTGGAAGCATCTATTAAGCCGGGTGTCTATGATAAGTGCCTTCACATCAAGGTGAAATCACCACGCATACGTCGACTCCACTTATTTGTATGCTACAGGGAGGTTGGAGTCATTTCTTTGTCTGTTTTGAGGGAGTTTCTTTAATGTGAAATCCAGATGCATGCATAATCTGTCCAAGGATATGAACGATAAAAGGGTCATTGTAGACAAGATAATTAATATTGCATATGAAAAGGAACGAACTCTCTTTTTCCTGTTGTGTTCGTAAAATGCTCAATGATGATAATTAAGCATACCAAATCTAGTGACTAAGTTTAGGTTGCATTCATTCTAAATTTTATGCATTTCAAGTGATTTCGGCATGATAACAATGATCTCTTTATCTTTCGAATGAGTGTCTGAAGCAATCGTCATTTCTCAACTAAGTGGTCCCTTTTTCAACATCATTTCTTCGATCGAGTACTTGTGTATTGAGATGTTAGCTGCATACATGAGCATCTTATATACATCCATACATTTCATTATATATTTATTTGCATTCATATTATTGCATGAAAAATAAACATTTGTATTACTATTACTCATTTTCATCATTTATTTGCATATGAAAAACAAAAAAAAAACATCCATATTCATCTCCATTACATACATCCATACTAAAAAGATATGCATACACATAGAATAAAGCATATAGAAAGACATCTCATAATCAATCAACACAAGTACGATGAAATAAAATCAAGAGCTCGTATATCTTGTCATAATCTCAATATCTAAGAGTACAAATGATATCAACTATCAAATACAATGTCTCATCGGAGTAAGAATCGTATATGCTATAAAAATGGGGTATATAATAAAATCTAGGAGATATAACAAATATAGCTCTCTGCCTCTCCCTCATCATCAAGTGGAGGAGGTGGTGCTTGCTAACTGCCATCTTGTCTGGGTGCTCTAGCTCCCTCAGATCGAGCCATATACTGAGAATACAACACAACCTGCTGTGCTACTGGGACTGCTACGCTATAAGTTGCAATATAATAAGCTGCCCGACTCATCTAATGCAAAACCTCTCATTGAAGAGCATCTCTCTCTGCTCTCATCTCTGTGATCTGTTGATCGCGCTCAGTTCTGATCTCAACGATCTGCTGGTCTCACTCTGCCAGTTGCGTCTGTGCCACTGTCAACTGTGATGCATCTGCGCCATTGTCAACTGTGATTGCAAACCTGTCACCCTCGCCCTCAAAGATTGTACTACATCTAGCACTGCCTGCTCTCTCTCCATCTCCCCCTCTTCACCTCCCTGCTCATCCCTCCAATGCCTAACCTACCTAGGAGCCACTCTCTCCTCCTCACCTCTAACCTCTGCTGCCCTAGAATTGCCAACCTCAACCCCAACAACTCCTAAGGATCCACCCTCCCCTCTCTGTCGCTATCGACCTCCCGTTGGTGCCCTGCTGCTACTAGCACCAGGATCACCTCCTATCCATCTAGGTACATCCACTCTCTATCCCTATACCTGCACTCATCCTTGTACCTAACTTGGTACCTCTGCCCGTGCTGGTGCATCCTCCTCCACCTCATCTATAAGAGGTGCATGCTCTCCAGGATCTATAAACCAAGGAAAAGGATGTCTTTGAAACCAATCTCTATATTGGGGCAATACCCCTGTGTCTGCCACAACCTCCAAGTAGTCCCACCTCTATGGCTGTAAACCCACTAACTCCTGCATGCTCAATGCATATGATAGTCTCAGTGCCCATCCTCGTCTCTCCTCCTCCCCATATCTAGTATACGCTGTGATTTCCTGAGATATACTCTGCGGTCTCCCATACTGTCTCAAAACCCTAGATACTACAAACCGCTCAATAATAGAAGTCAATCTATCGATGAGAGGTCGATTCATAAACATATCTTTTCGCTGTGCCCTCCAATCGTCCATCATCTCTAGACCCCTATATGGTCTTCATACTACAACAATCGTCATCCAACTGCCTCCTCCAAAAGTCAGTCTTGTCCAGGTGGTGCTGTGTAATATAACGTGAGTATTGACATAAAATAGGCTGATGCGCCTCCCTAGAATCATCTACAATAGGTCTGCATACTAGGATATGCTCCCATGCCCATATCTGCAAAACTAAGACACCCACTGCCATGCTCTTCCCCTCACGATAGACAATCTCATGCATCTCATGGTACATATGAGCAAGTAAGAATGATCCCCACCCTAATCTCACTGGATGAGTCAACAACCTCTCTAGCATTCTACCCCATCCACATAAAAATCCCTGCCATCCTCTATCAAGCATCACAAAACAACCAATCACGCCAGCCAAAACGCAAGCCAAAGGGTACTCTGCACCATACCTGCTCATCAAATCATCTCAAGTGATAGCATGATCAAGGATAGTCTCGTCATGGAATATATATCTAAGAGCCAAAATACCCAGTCGTGGAGTAGAATCATAATCTACCTTATCTCCAACAAACAAAATCCTTAATATCCTGTATATATCCTCTGGCGTGATCGTCATCTCTCTAACCGACAAATGAAAAGTGTTAAGCTCATAATGAAAATGCTCAACTAATGCAGTCAAGATACCATGATTCACATGGATATCGGGCATCTATAACAAATATCCAAATCCACACAACCCTATATGACCTCTCTATGAGTCTGATAAATCACGCACCAGTCTCATCATCGACAAAAATGTACACCGAAACTGAATATCTGGCAATTGAATCTGCAAAATTGAACACACAAATCGTTAGTACGTGATCAAATTTGCGCTAAGAATGTGTTAAACATGCTAAAGAATCCAAAATTACAACATTCAAAATAAAAAATTGCTCCTTAGACCTTCACAAATACTTGTTGTTTTCCATACGAGTTACCATAGACAAGCAACAACTCGTACGAGCAAACACTACGAGCTGAATGATTAAATAGTCTCATACGACAAACAATATCATGTTGCATGACTAAATGGTCTCTTATGAACATACTCATATGATACAAGGGTAAACACTGGACGATAAACCCTACATGCCCATACGATAAAACAAAAAAATCTAGAAACTCGTATGATAAAACATATAACACCGAATGATAAAAAGATACAACCTAACTTCAAACGAAATTAAAAATGAAAAATTCAACAAAAATTCAAAAAATAAGAAATTCAAAAGGCTAAAAATCGATTACTTACTGCTGGGACGTAGTTTCGCAGGATTATGTCCTCTCTGGCGCTCAAATTGATGCTCTTGAATCAGAATTGCCATTTTTTTCTTCGCAGGAGGTTTTTCAAATTATGAACTTTGAGAGGTAAAAATGAATTGACAATGACACATTGAACCCTTATATAGTCCAAACCCTAATTTTCAAACTTGCTCCGATGGACATAAAATTTGTACCCTTGCGTAAATCAACTGTCCTGTGTCCATTTTCGGGATCAAAATCGAAATCTGACGTCAATTTTCTAGTCGAAATTTCACAATGTTGACCACTTAGCACTTTCACCCTCAACTCAATTTTTGAATCATTTTGTGCTCCATTCAACTCTAATCTCAAAATTAATTCTTACATCAATTTTCATGCTCAAATAATAATCATCACTAAATCTTTTAATCTTCTCAAAATTGCCTAAAATTGTTGTACCCTCGCTATCTTTCGATTTTGCTTCTGAGGGGGCATACTCATTACATCTTTTCAGTGATCATCATTATTATTCAAAGTCAAGATTTTTTTTCAAATCCTCATCTAAAATCAAGAAATATTTCAAATCTTCATCTAAAGTCGAGCAAAAATCTTTTCAAACAAAGTAATCAATTAAATCACGTTATATTAAGTTGAGATTCTTCGATGTCAAATAAAGAAATCTCTAGGGGCATATCAAATTTTGTCCTTGTCTGAATCAATCTTCAAATCGATGTTTAGTTTCATCACATCAAATCAAGTTGGATATTTTCTCTTGCTAATCGGTTCTTGTTCAATCAAGTTCGGAATTGGTTTTATCGCTTTGCTCAGTCGATTCTTGTTCAATCAAGTTCGGAATTGGTTGCGTCTCTCGCTCAATCAAGTTCAATCAAGTTCTAGATCGATGCTCATTTCTTGATCAATCAAGTTCAAGAATGGTATCTCGCTCTTTGTCGATCCTTGTTCAATCAAGTTCAAAATCGGTATCGCTTTAATCAATTTGTTCAGTTTCATCATTTCAAATCAAGTTGAACATCTCGCTCTTCATCGGTTTTTGATTCATCAAGTTCAGAATTGATATGTATTTGACATCAACTATTCTTTGAACCAACGCACCGCTCACACATTAATTCAAAGAGGGGCAAATTGAATACCCTAAAAATGGTCACCTAAACCATGGGCCCCTAATCTCGACAACATCACCAAGGTCCTAACCAAAGGCAATTAAATCAACTTTGAGCACCTAATTAATTAATTCTTCAATCATTAATGTTACATGTCAAATAAATCACTCTATATTAATTAAACATTTATTTAATTAATTAATCATTCCAAGTAAATCATTTTGATCACTTATCCTATTTATTTAATTAAATATCTTAGAATATTTGATTAATAAATAAAATTGCCATTTAAATCACAAAAAGAGGAATTAATTTACAAAAAGAGATTTATCACAAAAAGAGGAATTAATCTGCAAAAGAAAGAGTTAAATTGAAAACAAATGAAAAGAATTAAATTGAGAGAAGAAATCAAACTTAAGATATTTCTTTTTCTAGAATTGAGATAACTTGAGAAATCAAAAAATCAATTAAATTGAATTAATCATTTTCTCTAAAATTAAAACTGAAAGCTTTTCTTGAGGAAAGAGGTTCAGTTGCATTGAAAAAGGCTTTTTCTAAATAAAAATATTGAGCAAATTAAAGAAAAGTGCATGGAATCACTTAATTTTATCTCAAGTGCATGGAATCAACTAAATTTATCTCCAATGCAAACTTAAACTTATAATCTGAATGCATTCAATCAAGCTATAATTGGAATCTATCTCAAGGTTAACTTAATTTGGTTTTTCAATTATCCTGAATTGTGCTTTTTCTTGAGGAATCTCAACCGCTCATTTTTAATCGATCTTGACCATTGGTATCTCTTTTGAGTCTCTATAAATTCAGCCTTCATCTCTCATTCAAAACACCTTGGAGATTTATTGTTATTGTGCAGTTTTTGCTCTAGAGTCATTGAAAATATTGTGCTTTGAGATTATTGCATCTTAGTTTAACTTTTTGCATATTTAGTTTAATCATGATTGCTTGAATTCATCTAGCTTAATATTCATTCATCTAGCTTAATCTTGCATATGTAGCTTAATCTTGCATATGTAGCTTAATCTTGCATATGTAGCTTAATCTTGCATCCATTTAGCTTAATTTTGTGCTCATATAGATTAAATCCTTCGTCTTGGTCTAGTGTAGTCACTAGTATTGCTTAGACAAATCTGAGAGCATGTCTATACTCGCATCTTTTAGAAGGCAACATGTCAATTTGTTATGGTTTTTATATTCATGATTATATCTGTCTAACCATGCATGCAATGACTTAATTGAAGTGTCATGTCTTACAACTTACAAGTACTTATTAGGTTCTATTCACACTTGTTTAGTTAGGAAATCTTAGGGCATTATCACTTTATAACTCAAGTAATAAGATTAAGACACATGCCATAATCTTATGTTGTATTATTCTTCACACTGGCCTATATAACCAGGGGGTTCTTATTATAAAAATTTACAAATGTTATATATATTTCATCATTTGAGTGAATATAATTATTCTCTGCATTATTTCTCTCTTATGATTTCATTAAAGCTCTTAGATCTTGGGTGACTACCTCCATAGCCAAATCTTGCATGGTAGAGCATTTTATACTAACTCTTATATTATACATTGATGTATGTTTTGTAAATGTTGTATTATGATACATTATAAATGACAAGGTCTTATTGTGGTGAAGACATCACTTACATTTTGATCTATACCGTGTCCTTTAATTTTAGTACTATTCATTATATATTCTAGAAATTTAATTAATTATGGATTTCATTATTCATGGCATTTAGATACAACTAATGTTTATTTCCTTAATTATTGACATCTTATATTTATGTATTATGATGGTGTCTAAAATGACAATCTTATTAGAATGTTTAAAGATAGTTTATGAGATAGAATGTTAAATTCATGTATGCATTATCTTTGTTTTCATATTTTATTTGTATTCTATCATTTTTATGGTTTCTTTGTAGTCCCCTTCATCAAAAGTTAAAGGGGAGAGTCACTTTATTTTCTATTATTGGTGTTTTAGTTTATGATCCAGCCTTGAGAGGTTTTTTGTGGACATTGGGCTTAAATGGATGTTGCCATTGCATTTGTAGCATCCTAAAGCCTATAGATTGACTGTCATTTCGTCAAAATTTGAGTAGTTGAACTTTTGGGTCAACTTGGCTGATGACACACAAATTGAGGAAAAATATAGTGGTTGGCAAAAAAATCGAGCCACTTTGGGGCAAAATTGACCTCACCATCATGCTTAGAGCAACCAAAAATTCCACAATAACTTGTCTAAACACTAAAATACGAGGTTGGGAAATTTTATGGCAATTCTTTTGCGGGGGATTAAATTTTCATACCTACTGTACAAATCCATATGGCCATACTTTTGTACACAAGCGCAGGCTAAAAGAAAATTTCACAGGAAACAAAAAAGTAATCCATAATTTAAAAAAATCAGAAATATTTATTTCAAAAAATTAATTTTTATGCACAAAAAATTCATTTTTGATATTTTTGGTCAAATTGGCCTAAAGGCCTTGCACAATAAATGATGTCAAGAATCCTTTTCCTATGCATGCATCAAGTCTATTGATGTCGCTCGTACGACAATGGTAACGACTCTTTTTCAACGAACAAAATCTTTAAGGTTCTGTCGATATACTTGCCTCAATTTTTTTTTGATTCATTTTTCAACGATCCAATTTTTTTCTAGCACCACGCAAATTATTTTTGGCTATAAGGAATAATCCTTGATGTCAGCATTGTATGGACACTTTGTCACCCTTCAAGCCTTCTAAGCCTTAATTGACCTAGGTGCAATTTTTTGTCCATAACTTGGTCATACAGAGTTAAAATTGTGTAAACAAGATATCATCAGAAAGTTAGTTATCCAGTGGTGGTAGTATTTTTTTTTTAGATTTTTCTCTAATTTTCCATACCAGTTCTACAAAGTCAATTCTTTTTTTTTATGTTGTCGAGACCATATCTTGCACATCTAGACTTCATTTTTCACAAACTAGTAGGCATTGGAAAGCTAGTGGAGTCATTCACATAGATCTTAGGTCCATTTTTATATAATATTCATCAATTATTCATAGATCTTATAATTTTCCTTTTGGGTTCCTTTCTTGAAAAATATGCATATCAGTCATTTTTTTGAGATCTGTGTAAAATATTTTGGCATTGATAGGATCCATATTGTTGAATTTGCCCATTTTTATATTTTCTTCAGGTCTATGTCTCTAGATCTTCTCTTTCATGTTGATAGGTGTTACATCTAGTATAGATCTATTATGCATATGAAAAAACAAACAAAAAATCAATATTGATGAGTGTTACATCTATTATGCATGTCTATGTCTCTAGATCTTCTCTTTCATGTTGAGTCTTGCACCACACCCAATCAAATTTGGACTACATTGGAGTCCTTGTTTGGGAAGCAAGATGTATTGAGGGGATTCTAGTTGGATAATGATCTTATTGGTTTGAATATTGTAAATTTTGATGGTATCTAGGACTTCTTCACCAAACTCGAGTCTTAGATTAAAGTTGCAATAGTGTGGTATTCAAAAGGAGGACTCTCAGTTGATTCTCTCTATCCTTGCCATGCTTGTTTCTGATTATTCAGTTTTTGTTTCTACCTTTTATGCCACCAAATATGCATTTGGTGCCTATAACACCATGCCTTCACTTTATTAGCTTTCTTCTCAACTCACTCAAGAGTAAACCAAGTTGGTCCTAATCGGTCAATTGAAGTATTCCAAATCACAAGCTCTTCTTGCATCCCAAGACACCACAAATTAGAAGGCTTCACATGGAAAAGGAAATAAATAGAAACATAAGGATTCCAAGTCACATGAGAAAACCAAGGACATACAATCACATGATTCTTTATATTCTTCTTCCTCTTCTAACAGGTCATCATCTAAGAAGGATAAGTCGAAGTGACAATGCACATATGCAAGTATAGACACATGAAAATATAATCAAACAAGGGGAAATATATTCCTAAAACTAGGAGAGGATCACAAAGGTAATTAGGGTCACTCAAATCCATCCTCAAAGTTGCAAGACTTAAATCAACAAACAAGATCAACTATTAGGTCCTAGGTGTCAAGAATGAGCTCTAACAAAACCCTAATTGCAAACAGACACCCTTGAAATACTAAAAACCCATTTTAAACCTACCTAAGTCAACTCTAAGGGTTCCCTAACATTTCTACCTTTCCAACACATCTAAAATTAGGTCAAAATGACATGCCTAGCTCCCGAAAACCTCTCTAGACTAAATAACCAAACCTAGTTTTATGTCCTAGGAACAAACATCCCAAAAGGAAAATTTCACTTTTTGTGGACACATGCATGGAATTATAGTATCCTTTAATTGTGTATTGGTCCTTGACCCATGTTGGTGTCCTTCAAATTGGTGAACTCACGCTGTCATCCTTTAAGATGCACATCTATCCTAACCAGTGAGCTTCCTGATTGGATAGTTTGGCCTCCCGGACACCCAAAACCCCTTGGCGAAGTCAAAATATCTATACAAAATTTTATTCAAGATAATTGGAAAAAAAAAGGTGAGAAAATTTGAGATAAGAACAGTGCCATTGAGTCACCAGATGACAACTATAAGGCTAGCTGAGAATTGGGTGAACTCCAAACATATTGAATCCACCCAAAAATTTCTAAAAATGACCTCACATGAAACTCAAGGAATTTCAAGCTATCTATAAACAAAGTTTAGGCACCTTGAGACACCCTATAGGTAGTCTCAATCAAGTCCAAAATGACTCCAATTCACTAGGAAACACACTAAATTGGTTAAGGTCTCATGACTACAATAGGACATGACTAAAACAACCTCCAACACTATGCAAATCACATCTATGTTACTTTTAGAGAACCAATAGAAGTGTTACTACAACATATCCAAATGGAATCAATAAATGTTGAACATACAAGATCATATATTGTGCCCAATTCCAACACCAAAGCACACAAAGCTATACTAATCCATACATTACAATCCAAATACATTAATCCCCTTTTGGAGTGTCCATTACATAGATAATTAATGTTTACAATGTTTGATTCAATGTAAAATCAATTGTAGTCTTACAATAAGAGAGGATGAGCAATAATAAGTGTTGAGGAAGGTGGAAGAATTGTCTAAGCCAATCCCGAGCAAAATCCACCTATCCCTAATGGTGGTTTGCAATGCCACCCAACCATGTGGTACCCTTAAGTCCACCCCACCATGCTCATGGAGATAGTCACACATTGCAAATAGTCATAGAAATGATACAAGAGGGAGTAATAGGCTTACACAAATGCATCACTCATCATGAAGCATACATTCAACATGAGCAAATAAACCACAACAAGAATGACAATGCAACATAAAGTTAAGAAACGTTTTCACCAATGAATCACCTTCATCATAGAGCAACAATCAAATAATAAGGGTTCTCAAGCAACAATAGCAACATCAAAGAGGGGAAGCATCTTCAATTGATAACTGTAACAACAAATAGACTGTTAGGACCCAAAGGTAACTGAGAGCGGGGGGGGGGGGGGGGGGTGAATCAATTGTCTATTAATTTCAATCCAAATTAAACTTAACCAAACTTAATGCATAATACCGATAAACCAAACTTATTATCGGTTGACAGTTTAATAGTTAATAACAGTACCGATAAAGTTTAATGCATGAAACAAAAAGATAAATAACATCCACAACACACAACACAAATATTTGTACGTGGAAACCCTGTAAGGGGAAAAACTACGGTGGGAAAACTTACCCACAATCAGATGATACTACTGCATATAGTATGTGTGTACAAATGGGGTCTGCACATGCAGAAAGGCCAACTGCCTAGAGCTCACTGCTCAATCACAAAATGGGAGTCACACTGACTACAATTGGATGGTTAAATCCAATGATAATGTACTGCTCAAAATAGCATCTTCATATGCTGGATTCAGTACCGGTTAAGCTTTGATTGTCTTCTTCATACCTTCCTTGAATCTTCAAATGATGTCTGCGTGTATAGCTCTGCTTATATTCACATATACCTTATTACAATCATCTACCACACCTTCTCTACTTCATAATCTGACAAATGAGATCTTACATATATACCAAAACCTAAGACCAAATGTGTAGGTCGGCTCACTAAGAATATTACAATTAAATCAATTACAAATGAATCAATATGCAATGCATCATGTCGACTTAATGCATTTACAATAATAACCAATCAATAAATCATATCCATAATGTGTCGTGCTGATCTAGAATAGATAACGCTTGTCGGTCCATAACCTAGACCAATTTTCCGGTAACAACAAATATGCAAACTTGATTAGACCAATAACCAAATCACCAAAACCAAGTGTCCAACCAATGTCTTCGACATAACCAAGTAATCTCCAGATGATAATAGATCATCCTTAGTGTCAGTGAACAATATAACCTACCGGTGAACCAAATACCGGTGACTATGCATAAGTCACTAAACATGTCGGTGAACATAACCAAAAATCTCCAGTGCTGATAAGTGTTGACAAGTGTTGACATCAATGACAAAACCAATGCAACACATCCATAATACCAACAATATCCCCCTTTGGCATTGATGGCAACACAAGATGGAAAAACCATCTAAGTGCCAAAGCAGAAATGCCAAAAACCAACAATCTCCCAAAGAGATCAATTACCAGAAAACAAAATACATAAAATTTCTCCCCCTAGGAATAATCTCTCCCCAAAAGATAATGTATTTTTCCATATATATCTCTCCCCATTTGACATCAAATGCCAAATTAATACAAAAACCAAATACAATCAGTTCATAGAACTTATTACAAATACCGACTTATCCAATCTACTCCCCTTGAGAAGTAGCTCTCCTTCATCAAAGCTGGAAAAGGTTTCTTTGTTAATTCCTATCGGTTTGATGCCATTCTCCAACTGTCTAAGTCTTTATCGGTGATGGTATAACCCCAATCTTCTCTCTAAGATATTCAAAAGTTTCCTTAGGCAAAGGTTTAGTAAAGATATCTGCAATCTGCTCTTTAGTATTCACATAAACCAATTTCCCTTCTTTTACTTCAACATTCTCTTTTAGAAAATTGAATTTGATAGAAACATGTTTAGTTTTAGAGTGAAATACCGGATTCTTGGATATATCAATTGCTGCCATATTATCACAGTAAATGATTATAGGTTCTTTGCATTTTACCTTTATGTCTTTCAACATTTGCTTAATCCATAATACCTGAGTACAATTAGTTGTTGTTGCAACATATTCTGATTCTGTTGTTGATAATGATGCACAACTCTGTTTCTTGCTCAACCATGAAATCAATTTGCTACCAAGAAAGAATGCTCTGCCGGTGGTGCTCTTTCTGTCATCTACATCTCCTTCCCAATTTGCATCTGTGTATGCACATAAATCAAAATTTTCATCTTTAGGATACCATAAACCAAGATTTGTTGTGCCTTGTAGATACTGAAAAATCCTTTTCACTGCTGATTCATGATTTTCCTTAGGATTACTCTGAAATATCGAAACAATACATACTGCATTCATAATATTAGGTCTTGTTTGTGTCAAATACAGTAAACCTCCAATCATAGACATATCTTATTGGATTAACAGGTGTTGATTCATCCTTCAATGATAGTTTATCACTTGTAGTCATAGGAGTACTTACCGGTTTAGAGTTTTCCATACCAAATTTCTTTAGTAGTTCTTTCAAGTACTTTGATTGACATATGAATATACCTTTATCAGTCTGGGAGATCTACAATCCTAAAAAGAATTTTACCTCTCCAATCATAGACATTTCAAATTCTTCCTTCATTTTATTAAAAAAGTCTTTACACAATCCATCTTCTCCTCCAAAAATGATATAACTTCAATAATAAAGATGTCACCATTAGTCACTTTGTAATATAAGTTACTATCAACATTACCTTTAGTGTAACCAAGCTTCAAAAGATATTTGTCCAATCTAGCATACCAAGCTCTAGGAGCTTGCTTCAATCCATAGAAAGCTTTCCTTAACATGCAAACCATATCTTTGTCATTTGTCAAAGAAAATCCATCAGGTCATTCAATGTAAACTTCCTCTTCAAGATCACCATTCAGAAATGCACATTTAACATCCATTTGATATACTTTATAGTTCTTGTGTGCTGCAAAAGCTAAGAATAGTCTGACTGCCTCAATTCTAGCTACCGGTGCAAAGGTTTCATTGTAATCAATTCCTTCCTTTTGTGAATATCCCTTACACACTAATCTTGCTTTGTTTCTGATTACCTTACCATCTTCATTAAGTTTATTTCTAAATACCCTTTAGTTCCAATTACATTTTTGTTTTTAGGTCGGGGAACCAATGTCCATGTGTTATTCTTTTCTATTTGTTCCAATTCATCTTCCATAGCTTTAATCCAATGTTTATCTTCACATGCCTCAAAAATAGTTGCTGGTTCAATTTGAGAAATTAAGCATACCTCTTCATTTGTCAGTCTTCCTCTAGTCAATACACCTTGATACTTATTCCCAATTATCTGACTTTCAGAATGATTCAATCTTACATACCTGGGTGTATTCACTTGCTGTTGTTCTTCAGTCATTGTGGAATTCTCAGATGATACTAGTGTGATTGGATCAACATTCTGTACCAGTGCACTCAGTGTAGGTTCATTTGTGATTATCTCAACTGTTGATTCAGAGTCCATAGACCTTGAATTACCTCTAAACTGTTCACCAATCTTCACATTTGCACTCTCAATGATTTTCTGCAATCTTTTATTAAAACATATATATGCCTTGCTCTTAGATGAATAACCAAGAAATATTCCTTCATCACTTCTAGGATCAAATTTACCAATATAGTCATCTCTCCTAATATAACATTTGCTTCCAAATATTCTGAAATATTTAAGATTAGGAGTATTACCAAACCATAGTTCATGAGGGGTCTTACCGGTTTCACCTTTGATGTGAACTCTGTTGAATGTTTAAACTGTTGTATTTACTGCTTCTCTCCAATACACATGAGGTAGGTTTGCTTCTGATATCATGCTTCTAGCTGTATCCAGAATAGTTCTGTTCTTCCTTTCCACAACTCCATTTTGCTGGGGTGTCCAAGGTGCTAATAATTATCTTCTAGCTCCATTCACTTCATAGAATGTATTAAATTCCTTAGATGTGAACTCACCTCCTTGATCTGATCTTAAGCATTTGATTTTCTTACCGGTTTCATTCTCTACCATTACCTTGAATAGTTTGAATTTCCTAAAAGCTTCTAATTTCTCCCTGAGAAAAGTAACCCAACACATTTTAGAATAATCATCAATGATTAGCATAAACTATCTATCTCCTTGTAAACTTCTAGTTCTTGTCGGACCACATAAATTAGTATGAATTAAATCAAGAACATTATTGGATTTCTCTGGAACACTCTTAAAATTTGCTCTTACTTGCTTTCCAAATTGACATTCCTTACATACCGGATTGTGAGGTTTTACAATCTTAGGTAAATCCCTTACTGCCTTAGTTGTATTGATCTTCACAATGCAATCAAAATTTACATGACAAAGTCTCTTATGCCATAACCAACTTTCATCAATATGTGCAATCGAGCATGTCTTCTCATTGTTATTCAAGTGAAAGATATTACCTCTAGTCTGATTACCGGTTGCAATTTCCAAACCAGTTCTATTCATGATTTTGCATTTACCATTCTTGAATTGTAACTGAAATCCCTTTTCAACTAATTGACCAACACTCAAAATATTATGCTTGAAACCTTCAACATAATAAACGTTGTCAGTATTGTGCTTACCATCAAAAGATATCGTGCCTTTTCCTCTGATCAAACAAGATTTATCATCCCCAAATCTTACTAGACCTCCATTGTATTCTTGAAGGGTTAAGAATTTACTTTTATCACTAGTCATATGATGTGAACATCTGGAATCAATGATCCATTCATAATTTTCTTCAATTTTAGCTACCAGGGCCTGCTCTACCGGTTGTACAATAAGTGCTGGTTGATCTCCTTTTATAGCAGCAAAAGCCCATCCATTGTCTGTCGGTTCTTCATCAGAATCATCAGTAACTCCTTCATCAGCATAGTAACATGTTTTGTCTCTATTCTTCGTAAATTTGTATCTCTGATATTCAGGGTTAGGCTTATTTTCAATCTTGCATGTCTATCAGGACACCTAGATGCCACATGACCAATTTTATTGCAGTTAAAACATTTAAATGGTGCTTTACCTTCATACTTACTTCCAACTGGACCTTTAGGCATTTTTCCTTGCAAATAGTGCTTCAAGCTCTTCGAGTTCTTCATTTTCCCTTCTGATGTCTTCAAGTTCTTTTGCATAAAGTGCTTTCCAATCAGATTTATCAGATGATGATGATGATGCTTTGAAAGTTAAATCTGTCTTAATTGTAGCAACAGGACCAAATGCCTCAAGTTCAAAAGCTGAAAGTTTTCCAACCAAAGTATCTCTAGATACTAATGTATTAGGCATTGTTCTCAATTCATTAATAGCAGTTACTTTTATTTTGTATGCCAGTGGCAATGCTCTTAAAACTTTAGAAACAATTTCATCTTCACTTAAGGATCCTCCACAACATTGTATACCCAAAACAATTTCATTAACTCTTTCCATAAAAGTAGAAATCCTTTCATCTTCTTCCATTTTTTTAGATTTTCATACCTAACCCGAAAGCATTCCAGTTTTGCAATTTTGACAGTGGTATCACCTTCATTCAATGTCTCCAATTTATCCCAAATAGCTTTAGCAGTAGATCGGTCTGATAATCCCATGATTTGCTGATCTGACAATGCACTCAAAAGTGTTTCTCTTGCTTTGCAATCATTCTCCTAATCTTTAGCCAAGGTTGGTGGATTAGGTTGACTCTGTGTAGGACCAACATAGCCACACTTTGTAACATCCCATATGTCTTTTGCAATGGAATTTAGATGTGTCTCCATTCTAATCTTCCATATACCATAGTTAGTTCCATCAAGCTTGAGACTGTCCTTCCTGAAATAGTTAGTTGCCATAGAATCTCCTCAAGTTGTTAAACTTCTGCAAAAAGAGGACTTAGCTCTGATACCAATTGTTAGGACCTAGAGGCAACTGAGAGGGGGGGGGGGGGTGAATTAGTTGTCTATTAATTTCAACCCAAATTTAACTTAACCAAACTTAATGCTGGTTGACAGTTTAACAGTTAATAACAATATGGTAAAGTTTAATGCATGAAAGAGAAAGACAAATAACATCCACAACACAACACAAATATTTGTATGTGGAAACTCTGTAAGGGGAAAAACCACGGTGGGAAACCTTACCCACAATCAAATGATACTACTGTAGATAGTATGTGTGTACAAATGGGGTCTGCACATGCAGAAAGGCCAACTGCCTAGAGCTCACTGCTCAATCACAAAATGGGAGTCACATTGACTACAATTGGATGGTTAAATCCAATGATAATTTACTACTCAAAATAGCATCTTCATATGCTGGATTCAATACCGGTTAAGCTCTGATTGTCTTCTTGATACCTTCCTTGAATCTTCAAATGATGTCTGCATGTATAACTCTTCTTATATTCACATATACCTTATTACAGTCCTCTACCACACCTTCTCTACTTCATAATCTGACAAATGAGATCTTTCATATATACCAAAACCTAAGACCAAATGTGTAGGTTGGCTCACTAAGAAAATTACAATTAAATCAATTACAAATGAATCAATATGTGATGCATCATTTCGGCTTAATACATTTACAATAATAACCAATCAATAAATCATCTCCATAACATGTCGTGCTGATCTGTAATAGATAACACTTGCCAGTCCATAACCTAGACCAATATGCCGGTAACGACAAATATGCAAACTCGATTAGACCAATAACCAAATCACCAAAACCAAGTGTCCAAACAATGTCTTTGATATAACCAAGTAATCTCCAGATGATAACAGATCATTCTTAGTGCCGGTGAACAATATAACCTGCCGGTGAACCAAATACCGATGATTGTGCATAAGTCACTGAACATGCCGGTGAACATAACCAAAGATCTCCATTGCTGATAAGTTTTGACAAGTGTTGACAAGTATTGACATCAATGACAAAACCAATGCAACACATCCATAATATCAATAGAGGCACCATCAAGAGCAACAACAAATATGCCATACGAAAACTATCACAATACAATATTCAAAAAGCTTAAGTAACAATAAATTCATTGGGTGTTACTCAAAACTATCAAGACCTAGATATTAGAGTGCTAGTGTAGGGGTGACATTGTGTGTGCTCATGAGGACACACCACAAGGAACTGCATATTCTCTCATACAAATGAGAATGATGATTGTGCAAGTACTAGTGCTACATATGTAGGCATACCTCTCCATGTAAGAATCAATGCCTACATGTGTGGGCATGGCTTCCTGATGCATCCTTGGCCTTATACTAGCACTTAAGGTATGATTGAGGAAATTTATTATCTTATTTAATGTTTAACTCATCCCAAGTTTTAATTATGTTTTCACTTGATAAGAGACTCTTCAATGTGATTTCCTATGTAGGTCGGGTACACGTTAGGAGCCACTCCCTAGACCTGGTCTACTACTTAGATCTAAGCCCATCCCATTCAATCAATTGAGAAATCAAAATAAAACACAATGCCACAATTCACTTTCCATTATCACATATTTCCAATAACATTTTCAAGGCACTATTGCCCAATGAATCCTCACTTTACACATGCATATAATTGCCCACATTGCCGTAACATCATGGTGATGGATCCAATATGATCCAAAATAAAATTTATATATATATATTAGAGTAAATAGTTTATTCTATTTACATACTTAAATTTAAACTTAGGTAAAAGATATATTTTATTAGTTGCAATTGCATAATTCCTATTTACATTGTTATTTGCACTGGGTAGTTGTCAATACCTATATATGTCTCTTTCTTCCCTCCCTTCACTCTCATCTTGCCTATATAATAAGGCCATTGTATAGTTTGTAACATATCGATCAATCAACATTTCTTCTTGCATATCATTCTATATTTTCTTGTGTGGTTGGCTATCTCATGGTGTGATTTTATAATTTCGTTGATTGCTTCTACATGGTATTAGAGTAGACCTAGTGAGATTCTAGCCTGCTTGAGAAGTCTGCGTTGCTAAGGAAAGTGTGGCATTGATTTGTGCCCTGATTGTAGAGATTCTTCTCAATCTGACATTCTAAAAATATTATCAATGTATGAAATTTTATTAAATTTTTTATTTTGCCTCATTTTGTCAGTTGCGCTTGCTATGGAGGGTTGATTCCATTTTACGATCTGTATTTTGTGGCTGCTATTTTATTTATTTGATCGATGCAGTTCGTGCCTATGAGGTGAATTCCATGCCATTGTTTCTATTTTTTGACCGAGGGTTTTATTAATTCATGGCCTATATTAGAAGCAACATATTTCTGGCCCCCTTAAAACCTATTTTCCCTTATCCGAAAACATATTTGTCTAGTGGCTCAAGTTTTTATTTGCATAATTACCTATTCAATCCAACCAAGTGTCCTTTCTAGCAGAGTGATTTATATTGGGTCGTCGCATTAAATTTGAATTCCATTTTCTTATGTCGTGTGATTCATTTCATTGAGTTTTTTAGGCTAAATCATTCATCCATGGTGGCCATCATTTGTAGCACTCTCATACTGCATTATCCTTGGTTGCGATCTAGACCAGATTGTGCATCGTATTTCACACATTTCTAGTGCATTTTGTTTTTTTACTCAGTTGTGCATGTTTTGGAGGCATCGCCTCAAATCGAGCATTAGTGGACTTGATTTTTGAAGGAGCTGCATTGATTGAGGGCTTTCATTGAGCTGAGTCAAGAGTCATTGGGTGGGATGTCTACTAATTTGACCAAATCATTGCGCATGGGTGGCCATTCTTATATACACAACAACTTGTACAATATTAGTTCCAGCCCTGCATGGAACTATTGGCGAGGGTTTGCATTAAACAGTTATTAAACATGTTCTGCACAACCAATGACATTACTTAGTATTTCTTTTGCAAAACTTTAATTCAACATTCATTATAGAAATGTGACCGGATTTTACCGGTTGTCTATCACATGTATGTTTTGGCAGGGTCTCGTTAGAAGTTGCAGAGGCATTCCATAATTCAATGCAAGAGAAGACAAAGACATAGAGGAAGGGGGCGAAAACCAAAATTTTGGAATTACAATTTCTGTAGGACGCTGGACACAGCTAAGCGTGTAGCTCATAAGAAGTTGAATAAGCCTTAGTCCTCTTATGCTTTCAAATAAAGATTGGTTGGTCCTCTTATGCTTCCTTATTTTATCAGTGCTTATTGTCCACTAACTCTATGAATTTTATTCAAAACTAATTAGAAAAATAAATAGTGGAATTCAACGAAAGACCGTCGTAAGAAGAATCATGTGGCCCCCAACTTAAGAAAATATGAAATATGAATTTCTGATTATAAAATGCAAAGGCTAGTAGTCTTTCTCAGATTTACAAAACTCTGATAGTTGTTCCCAGCTGTTCTGCTTTGCATTCTATTGGTAGAGTCCACCATATGCTCAAATACAATCTTGGAGATAATATATAACCGCATATCTAATTCTATCTGAGTGTGCTATATTGGTTAACCGTGAATCATTGTGTCAAAATCAAACAACTAGTTAGATATGGTTTACTCCATTTAACTAGTTATTAGTGAATATTAACAAGGATAACAATTGAACAAAGCACAACTGTTTTTAGTATCTACCAAAGCAAACACATAATGGACATCATTCTAGAAAATAGCAACAAGAATCTTCAAAAATAACAACTGAGGAAAGAACAATTATTTTTAGTGTCTACCAAAGAAAACAGATAACTGATATCATTATATAAAATAGCAACAAGAATCATCAAAAATACAATAGTTTTAAGTTTCTATCTAAGAAAATAGAAAGTGATCTTTAACAAGTACTGGCTTCAAGTATAATAGATTTCAAGATCAACTAGGATAATGTAAGTCTACTAATCAATTTAAAATTCCAATTCAAGCAAGTAATCATTTACATAGAAACAAAAGCTTGCTCCATGTTTGATGCCCATGGCTGCTATTCTATGCCCTAAAATATTATTGAGAATTTTTAAATGACTAATCAGAAAACTTAATCTGGCACATTAACAATGAAATCATTTTATTTGGAACTCCTTGGTCATCTAATTGGATGAGGCTATAATAATCAAAATTTCATAAGAGAACGCAATTATCATGCACAATATAAATTGTGGCCAATTTGAAAAACAAATGGATCAAAACTGATTGTGATTTAATTTTTAGAGAATTAATTAATTTTAGGTTGAATGATTATAAAATTGATCAATTTGTGCTTAAATGTTAGAGGTCGATACAACTAGTCGAACACATGCATATAACAATATGAAAGACAAGAATATCCACATTATTGGATTTTTCTGTCAATTGTAATTTTGCCTGGATGGCTACAGGTCCTTCCCACAATTTTCTTCTTTTTGAACCTTATTTTGTTAATGAGATTGGGAATCCTAGTGGCTAAACCTTAGAATGCAATTGTTAACTCATTTCAAAAGGTGTGTGTGGAGTCTTCAGACCACAACCACCTTTGCAACACTCGACAGGAACTACGCTGCCTTGCAACACTTGTTTAGATCAAGGAGGCCAATAAATCATTCATTGCATCGAGTTTATAAAGTCTTGGTTCAATTTATTGGTGATTAGGGTTTACTATTTGGGAAGGCGTTGATTGTGGGCCCAATTGTGTAGTTTGCTTGGCACTTGGATGTTAGACTATAGATATATTGTGTATATTTTTTTTGCTCTTTTTATAGCTTAGAACCCAACGTATCTATTTGAGCATTTGGAGGAGTACAGTTCATGGGGGGCTTCCATTTCAGTTGGTCAATTCAAGTTTCAATTTTTTTTTGGTTTTGGATGACATGGTTGAATTAGGGTTTGAGATCCTCACATCACACAACTATCACATTTGGAAAGTGAGTATGCAATGATTTTTTTGGTTAAAAGGATTATGTTCAACTTTGAATGAGACTCAACCTAATATCATTAAGAAGTTTAAGCGGGTTACACATCGGAGCAGGGGTGATGAGGCGATGGGTTTGATTGCCTCCATGTTCCAAGATCTTTGTTCTCACATCAAAGAATGCACTACACGAACATAGGTATGAGAGAAAGTCAAGGATATTTTTTGTTCAATTAGTGAAATTAGATCTATGCAATGTCTCTTTCTATTGATACATTTCCTTCCATTAAGAATTATTAAGTTAAATTCAAGTCTTTGCATTCTTAGTTGAAAGGTTGTGGGAAAGAGAAAATAGATAAGGAATGTATATTCTTGATTTTGTCTAAGCTTAAATGTGTCTTTTCATACTTTGATACTTCCTTATGCTCCACTATGGATGGGTTGGGTACACAATTTGTAATGCCATCATTAGAGACCTTTTGTGAGAGATTGGCTAGGAGCAATCCAAACTTCATCAAAGTGATGTCACTAAGTCTCATATATTAGTTGCTACTCCACCTCAAAGGAGAAGGAAAAGAGAGAAACAAGAAACCTAAGCCCAAGACAAAATCTTGTGAGACTTCCACCACCTCTTCTAAAGAGGATAATCCAAAGAAAGAGAGACACACATATAGATTTTGTTAGGAGCCTAGTCACAGTGAACAAAACTAATAAAAGAAGGAAATTCATGAGTTGTAATAGTTACTCAAGGAGCATCGTATTTCCATTCCTTATTCATCTAGTTTAACCTCTTCTAGTTGAACCAAATATCTCCTAAGTTCCATGAAAAGGGTCATACCTTGATCACCACAGGGATATTGGATGGATCATTAATTCAAGAGCTTCAATTCACATTGTCCATTCAACAAATTCCATGATTCTAGGAACTCTTAGAGCACCACCACAAGATAGATTGTTGACTACAAGCAATTAGTTTGTTCATGTTTCTAGTGTAGGTAATAGGGCTTTGGGTTTGAGTTTAGTAGTCAATGCTCATTCGATTCTTGATATTGCCCATAATCTACTATTAGTATATCAAATTACACAACAAGGCAACATAGTTGAGTTCACTCATGATTCAATATTTATTCATTGTCCTACAAGAGAGATTTTTGCAGTTGGTAGGGTTGATCATCAGTCCAAGGTGTTTGCCTTTCATCGCTTCATTAATGATGATCCTTATGTTCCTCTGACTCCTCCATCTAGTGTGAGGAGTAATTTAGATGGGTTTGTGGAATTAATCACAATTCCTCCATCTCCTGCTCCATCAGAGTTGTCAGTTGACATGGATTCTAGGAATTCAACACAACAAGGCATCATTGGTTTTTCAGATTTGTGGTTCCAAGATGATTTCATTGCAAGCCTATCTGACTGGATTCTCATTCTTCTACTATAGATTTGTAGAGAATTCTTGAGGATACAACACTTCTCTTTGCAGGTTGTTCATTGGAGGATGATCTTGAGTCTTCTACATCCATTGTTTCTTACTTGATTGAGGATTTTCCTAGTCTTGATGAGACACCTTTGGAGGCACTTGATTCTTCTTCCACTATTTCATTTGTGAGACTTATTCTTTCTCATTTTCTCATGGATATGTAGTTTCTTTTGCATGCACCAATGGACCCTCGTCTTCCTAATGTAAGACATTATTTTTCATCATAGACATTCATTTTGGCTTCCGACATGCTTTAGTGGTTCCGAGGATACCTCATCATGGGGGGTGTGGGGACGGGGCAATGTTGTCTCCATCTTTCCCTTCATTAGAGGGATAATTGTATTGTATTCTCGTGATGGATGTCATTCTTGAGGAGGTGTTGATGGGACCTCCATTCATCACTTCATTCATAATTGCATGATTTGCAAATTTCTTTTTTGGAGAGAAGTTTTATCCCATGAGGTTTTTTCCTTTTCTTTGTTTGGAAGAGAATAGTTGCATAATTAGTTGTATATGGGTACCTAACATAGCCTAGTTGTCGGGACCCATCATTATATACATAATAATTATTCTCCCTAAGTTGCACATTGGGGGGGGGGGTGGTGTATAAAGAATAGTTTATTCTATTTACATACTTAAGTTTAAACTTAGGTAAAAGATATATTTTATTATTGTAATTGCATAATTCCTATGTACATTGTTATTTGCACTAGGGTAGTTGTCAATAATTACTTGTGCACATGAATAAGACACATGTCTCTTTCTATGTCCTTTATTAAATCTTACCTTGCCTATATAAGAATGCCATTGTATACTTTATAACATATCAATCAATGAAAATTTCTTCTTGCATCTCATTCCATATTTTCTTGCATGGTTGGCTATCTCTTGGTGTGATATGAATGGTGCAACTTCTAGTATTCTGATTGCTTCTACAATATAAACATATCATTCCATATAATAATCTCCATTCACAATCATCAAAATCCACTTTTTCACAAGTCTCAATTTCGGACCAAAAACTAGCCATGAGGCTATCCTCCATTGTTGAACCTCCAAAAAGCTTAACTTTTCAAAATGAAAGAATCCAAATTGTAACAAATACCCATCAAGTCTAATATGCACAACATCCTGAATCCACAATAAAATCCCATTTTCATGCATCCAAACAAATTTGGACAATGTTTCATTTCACAAAATCATGTTTTCAAACTTTTCAATCATCCAAATCATACAATCATCTAAATGAAAAGATTTAAATTGGGAGAATGCTCAAATTCATTCAACAAACCAATTGCAACAAAGCATAAACAATTTAGTCAAAAATCAAGGGATAAAATTGAGTTCCTACCTCAAATTTTATCAAAATTTTAAATTATAAATGCAATCCACACACATCAGGAGAGGGAAAATCCTTCAGACAACCAATAAAATTTGCCAACACAATTCTTTTGAACTATCACCCACAAAATCCCTCCAAGGAAATCTTCCTCAATCATCAATACAAAATCCAAGTGTAGAGTTTGAGAGCTCCAAAAATGAGAAAATAAAACTAAGTGTTGAAAAAGAGGCTCAATTTTATAACATCTCTTTGAAGTGAGAAAATAATAATATAAAAATCAAATTAAAACTTAAATACTAAATAAACCTCCAAATGACCCCAATAAGTAAATCATGCAATTCTCATCAGTTTGAGTACTTGTAAGGCACATTTCATAAATAATGTTAAACGACTTCAATGATATTTTAAATATTATTAATATGCACATTAAATAATAACAATTAACAAATGATTGACTATGCATAAATTGTCATTACTAACTTTACCCAAATATGTGTTAGGGTACTTGGGCATTATCAAAGCGGGAGGTGTAGACACATATAATCAAGTAAATCATCCAAATTAGGATGACGACTATGGATGGGTAAAAAAATTGGCCAGTGTGCTATCTCCTATAACCATCATCGGGATATGGGCACGCTTAGACCTGTGGAGACAAGTGGAGTTAATCCCTTATACCTACATCAACCAAAACACAACAAATACCTATGCATATATATACATGTATAATATAATATAATATAATTGAAACACATATAGAGTCATTCCCAAACAAGGTCACATGATAAAATTGGTAGCAACACGATATCTTATCAAATCAATATAACATAATCAATTTGAATACACTAAAATACTTCATCTAACATGACTATCATAAATCGCGACTGCAAGCCATTTTAATCTCTTAACAAAATAAAATAATATGAAATATGATTTATTAATTTTAATTATTAATCACGTTAACATCACTTTTCAACTTAAGCATCATCAATATATTTATGAATGCAATAATATACATCACATAGTTAATCCATCTCAATCATCATTATATTACATTGCAACAACTCAAAATATCACATATCATCAGATATACAATAATGGTCCTCACAACCAAACATAAGATTTAAGCATGCATCTCAATGCAATAACATAATCATGATCATCACAATGCAATCCCACACATCATTGGGCCAAAATGAGTGTGAAATAAATATCCAAGTCACTTGTAAAAATAAGAATCCAAGAGTGACACATGGCATAGAAGCCTCAAAAGCATATAGTTCCAACCACAAAATCCACATCACTAGAATGCCAAAAGGGTACAACCAAATGCACAATGCAATGCAAAAGAAAAAATGGGAGGGCCATTACATTCATCATATGGCTTCATTCTATGGGTATGTTCTCTTCATATGAGCCTTGCACTTCACCACACATCTTGTTGAGTAATAACACTTACAAGGGTGTTAATGGGAGGGGTTCTATTAAGGTTGATGGTGTAACATTTAATTATGTACTATGTGTTCCTTCTTAATCACCCAATCTCCTTTCCATATTAGATTACTCATAGTGGGTAGGGTAAGGCAATAGAGTTAACACTTGATTTATTTCTTATCAAAGATCTGCATAGTAGAGAGATTATTGCATTTTCTCCCATTGATCATGTAGTTCCATTAATTGGTCTTAACTCTCATGCATCTAGAGTGGATCAAAAATATAAAGAGAGGTTTGGTCGCTTGAACCTACATGTGCTTCAATCATCCATAGTGGTTCTTGGGACTTCTAGTGTACATCCTCCTCCACCTCCTACTTCCTTACAAATCAGTTCAGTTCAATAGGTTGATTGTTCCCTTCTAATTTTTGCTTTGTGGGATGAGTACTTGCCATGTATTGCATGGTTGTTAGATACATCACACACTTGAGATATTTTGGACATGATTGAGGATCTTACATTCCTCATTGATGGTAGCTTGAGCATTCATGTCATTCCATCTATTGTATTTAGAGGTTGTTCATCAAGTATCTTCATAGTTGTTTAGATTTGCTTAAATTGATTTGACATCTTTTGATTCAAACATGTAGACATTTGAGCATCATTTCATGGTACATATCATGAGACTATTCCTTCCATGTCCTTTCATCGAGTTGCTTCTATCTTGTTCATTTGATTATTTCTTCCCATGGGTAAGAACATGGTTTGTTGCTCTTGGATCTTCATCAAGATTCATCCTCGAGCTTTCATCTTCAACATTGGAACTTCTCTCTTATGGGGGGGATACATCGACTCTTCTTTTCTCTCATATGGGGGGATCTTGATTGTACTTATGTGAGAAATTTACTACTTGGGGAGACATTTGGAGTTATTCATGCTTACAAGTACTCTTTTTCATTTCTTTTTATCTCTTTTGGAGAGGTTTTTTCTCCCAGTGGGTTTATCTCCTTTTCTCCGTTTGTGAGAGTTGCATTGGTTTGTACATGGGTGCCTAATTAGACCTTTGTTTCTGGTACCCACTCATGCTTTCATTTTGCATTCATCTTAGATTTTTTAGCTTCTCCTAAGTTAATCTTAAGGGGGTTATTGGATTAATTAGGACACTTTATCTAATTATTAATTAATTAGGCCCTTCAATTACTTTATTCACTTAAGCTAAACTTAGGTGCATTATAGTTTTATTAAATTAGGCTACCAATAGCTTAAGTTGTATAATTCATTGTGATTCTAACACTTGGCACTAGCTAATTTAATCTAGCTTTAGGGTTTCATTAATCCTTTTTCGTAAAAATCATTGATTTATTGTGATCATAATCTTCTTGTGCAATAAATACAATATTCTAAGGTTGCATTGAGAAAAATATTCTTGCTTGATTTCCCTATGTGATAGGTGGTGTCGTTGTAGAGGATTCTTAGCTTGTGAGGTTGAAATCATCAACTTATACAATTTTAGATGGGTTCATCTTACACCCTTGTTTAGTTAATAAGAATTCCTCCCTAGAGAATCATGAAGTAAAAAAATATCCATTATGTAGGAGATTCCTAAAAGAAAGGAAATAAACCCTAGGGTTAATATTGATATATGATTGTATAAGGTTGAAAGGATTAGTCATAGCATTTAAATTTTGTATTGAAAATTATGATGATATTGACAAGTTCATTTTATAATCAAATGGTTTCTTATGTGATATATTGGTATATACATAAGATTCCTACAAACCTTACTAGCATTAATTTATTATTCATTTAACTAGATTGGAGTTTGATTTCCCTATCACTGAATAATTGCAAACACAAAGACTATTTGTGTGTGAATTTGTAGACTTGTTATTTGATTATAATTCATATTATCTTATGTATTTTTTTGAGAATATGATATATTTTATAAGTTGTCCCTTTTCAATTGTTATTGCCTTGAAAAACTTACTACACATTGACAAAAATACTATGTCTACATAGTCCCTTCTATAATGACATTTAATAGGAATAAGTTCATTGTGACTCTAGATACTACATAACTTAAGTGTAGCTGTATAATGCTAGTGTATGGATTAAATAAAGAATTAAATGGATTGAAAAGAAGTAAGTTGAAGGTATTTAAGAACTCCGTCAAACTCAATGAAAAGTGGTATATAGTATGAATTTTATAAGGGTGAAATCCCATAGTAAATAAGGCTAATAACATTACAATAGGCGATAGTGGATCATTTTTGTAGAAGTAATTCCCAAACTTTCATTTTATAATGTAATCATGAGTTTTAAGTGATTATATTATAGTTCTCTATAGAATTAATATTTTTCCACTATGCATATTGTGACTATTCAATATTTTTCATTTTCAATAATTATCATTATACCATTTCATATGTTTTGACTATTATATAGTCTTCATCGTCTTCAATGCTTTAAATTAAAAAAATGCATATGCTGTTACTATTCTACTCATTTATTCAATAGAGATTATATATTCTATCTAATCATAGTGACATCTTCAATGTGATAATAGTAGTTACATTTGCACAAGTGAGTTTATGTGGTTTAAAATGCTTAAATTGAATCAACATGGTGAGAAAGGGTGGAATCAAACCTAAGTATTTAACTAATCCCTATACTATGTATTGAATCATATGAGATTAAATTAGAACACATATTTATTCTCGAATTGCATTGATGATTTTATCTAGATATTGTTCTAGAACTATCATAGTTTAGATGAAATAAAGTTTGACATAGATGTATATAACCTTTTACTCTTGAGAGCATGGAACATGGATTGATTCTTAGGAAGGGAATTTGACACTAATATGATTGATGATTTGTTTTATGTAATCAGCCCATTTGTATTTAATACTCTTTATATCAAGAAATCATGGTACAAATCAGATAAGTTCCAAGGGTATATGCCAAAGGTTGTGTGTATCATTTAACTATCATCGTTGTCTATAAATTGAATAATTTCTCTAATAGATAGATCCTTTTAAAGGGAAGTTAGTAGTGAATTTAAGGTTCTTCCTATTCCAGATACAATATGAATGATTATTGAATTCTATTAAAATGTAATAAAAATTGAATAGAGGATTTTTTTTTTTTGGAAATAGTGAACTTATTTTTAGTTCATGTGAAAGGCCTATATGTTAACTTATTCATTGTAGTTAACTATGAATTGGTAATTATATTGTAGATAATTTATTTTACTTGTAAATATTCAGCCCAAATCAATTCATGATAAGGGTAGAGAAACAATCCTTGAATAGAGGGCAAGTGATATTGAAAGGAAAACAAATGGTCACAAAGTATAAAGGGGCATACATATGTCAAGCAACACTTGGTAAAATTTAGGAAGAAAAGGGTATAAGAGAGGCACAACATGTCTTCATAAAAATAAAGTTCACAACTATTCAAATGATACTTGAAATAGGGAAATGAACATATGGCTTATAAGAAGGCATGACATATCTTGCAACAATGCTAGCTTCATGCTTCCAAGTAACACTTGATAATATGAGGAGCTCATGATGACATCAAGTGGCACTTGATTCATGCATGTTGAAATCATCCAATCAATTGACACTTAACCAAAACAAGGATTTTTGGATGGCCCAGTAACACTTGGTTGAATATTTTTAACATGATACTGATCTCCAAACTCTTGATTCATTCATGATTTCATTTGATTAAGTGATATTTGATGAGTGTGAAACTTCAAGTGAACTAAATTAGACAGCTAGATCTTTGGGTCAAATATATGTTGAGTTGCACCAAGTAAGGCTCATTCTAACAATTATCTAGAAGGTAAGTACATGATCTCTAAGAAAGGAAGATCTTGATTATATTTGTTTTTTGTAAATGTGAATGTTTGATATTTGAATTCATAAAATTGAACTTGATTTGCAAGAGACAAATGTGCTTTAACTGTAAGTCTTGTCCTTTTCTTAAAAAAAAATGAAGATTTGGAATTTGGGGTTATTGCATCATCATCTATTGGCATCAAACATCAACATAATTGAATTGACATCATGGTCAACTTCACAATTGGAGATAAGTACAAAGGCATCTATCAACTATAGTCAAAATTTGCTTTAATAAGATAATAAATACAATAAGTGATAAGCTCATTAACATTTATTTCCATTTCTTACATTGTTATCCATTGCTACCCATTATCTGTTCATTTTTATTAATTCACTTAAGTGATTGGCTGAGGTTAGGAAAGTTTCATATTGCAACACTTGCATAGTAGGATCCCAACAATGCTCATAAGCATCACATTATTTTCTTTCAACAAATAACATCATCTGAGCATTTTCTATAGGTGCCAAAGATTTGTTTCTATTAAAAATGAAATCACGCCATCAAGCTAGAACTCCACCAACTAGCCTAGATTAGATCACAAATGTTGTCTTACATACTATACTCCCAATAATGCACTTTAACATCACATTGGTTTCCTTGGACAAATATACATCATGTGTGTTGGGTCTCAAATCAATAGATTGGATAGGCTCTAAGGAAATGCCAACTCCTATGATCAAACCCTCCAATTGACTTGGCCAACTTATAGAGTGAACCTATTTGGTTACTAACTCTCTCACTTTAGGCTCTGCAGGACCTAGGTGGGTATACCTACTCACTAGTTGTTTTCAATGACTAATGCTTTTTATAGCAGATTAAGTATCTTGATATGATTTCCTCCTATCTCAGAATGACATAAATTTCTAGGATGGAGATATAGCAAATGGGTTCAAGATTGTTGTTGTAGAAACTATTCGATCTTTGTGCTTGAAATTTATATGTATACACTATTGCTACTTTACTCTATATTTCCTACTCAGCTACTCCTATTACTTTTAAAGTGAAATGTGAATTGATGAGTTGTATTTTATAGATGACCAGTGCCTTTCTTTGCTGTTTGGGCTACAAAGTCTTTATATTTTCTTTAGGACTTATTGTGTAAACTTATGAGACAATTTTTAAACCCACCCCCTCTCGATGAGTCTGTCAGTTACTGTTTCTAATGAGCTCTACTTCAATGTCTATATTGTAAACTGCTTGAATGAATTTAATCCAAACTTTAAGAGAGACCATCCAAGGAAGAAATATAGGGAATAATTACAATTTGTGAGTAAATCTTTTTGATCCAAATCTACAATATGAAACACGAAATTTTATTGGATGAACATGAATAACCTTATCTCCTTTAGATAATATCATAAGCAACTGCCCGTAGAAAATGCAATAATCCACAACACATACGCAAAGGAAAAATGACTGATTATATTATATATATTTGCCAAATTAGTATAGTGAGGCTATAATCTACTCCTTTCTCTAATGATTATCCCCTTCCCTATTACAAAAGTTTTCCCCTTTATATGAGAGTATACATTATCATCAAGTGTTGTGGATTTTCAACATATAACTGCAAACTAACACTTTTGTTAACAAACTGGAAGATAAACAAACTAAGTACCCCATGTGCTTGATGTACTTGTCATCTTTATACATCACAATATCTTTGTTTAGCATCCTCATGTCATTTTCCATCAGGAAATATTTGGACAGAATTTGATTCACATAATGTGACAAGTCTTTGTCCTGATCCAAGTCCTGGGCCAAGGAACGCCCTTCCCTTTCCTATCTCTTGGGTTTTTCCTTTGAGCTTTATCTAAGAATTCGCCCAATTTCTTCTTCTAGTTCGTCGCCTGGGCACACGTTCAAAAGTAATGGCGATGTGACCTCCCCTGGATTCGTCTCTGAGTTTTGTGGAAATCCATAATCATTTCGATGAGAATATGTCTTTGGATCATTTAGTCCGTCGACCTTTTTGTTTCTATATAAGACACTTTTCTTTCGAACATTACTTCGACTAGGTATTTTCTCCCTTCATCGAAATGCTGCATTTGGTCATTATTGCCATCTCCTCATCGATATATATCTGATGTCCATCGGGTTTCATGTCGAAGAAGCTTTGGACTTCGGTGACTTCTTTTATCCTTCCATCGAAAACACCTTTTCTGTCGACATCACTACACTCCTTCAATGAATGGATCTATTGTTTTATCGAAGCCATTTTCTTTTGATGATTTGCTTCCACTATCATATTTCATTGATAAGCTCATTAGTAATCTTCCTCGATCAAGTTGCATCGGTGAAACCACACATATTGGCAACATCCCTTTTAGCCTCCTCGAAACTCATATCCTTATTGATATCTTTTATCGATATAGTTTTCTTCTATTTTATTGATATCACTCTTTCAATAAGAATGCTTCTTTCGGTGAGTTTCCTTCATGCTGCGCTGATGGTATTAGTTCCTTGAAAGTTTTCTCTCGTCGATGAAAACGTCTCTGCTTTCTTCGATATCTTCTATCGGTAAAATCATTGCTTTTGATGAGTCCTTTCTAGAGTTCATCGATGTTCCCTTTCCTTCGATGCCCTTTTTATATCGATGAGACATCACTGGGTCTCATCGATATTATTTGGATTTTGGATATTTCGATAGAATGCTATCACATTTGTTCGATAACTTATGGGTTATTATGATATCAATAAAAATAATGGTTTTTTCTAAAAATGGAGGGCTCTTGTAATTCAATCTTACGAATCAAGATATTTTAATTAATTCAAATTTGATGCTCAACAATGTGAACATTTTAAATAGGTGTTAAAACTCTCTTTCTACAATAGATAGTACGTTCAAGACAAAACCATGCTAGCTAGACTAGATTGTGAAGCTGTCTTATCAAATGTCCTCAAATTATCAAAGCTTAATTGTCATAAACCTCAAATTATTAACTAATTTTATGTTAGTTTTGATCTTTATCATAATATCATGGTAATCGAAGTCCATTTCACATTAATATCATAATAAACTCTAATATGTCAATTTTGTTTCAACACATTTATTCTATCTCAACTAATCTATCTTAATTAGTTGATAGGCTATCTCTAGGTGGGGGTACCCTGCCACTAGAAAGTTGTCTCACGCTACCACTAGAAAGTTACTTCACACAGTAAAAATTGAAAAATATGTCTCATGCTTAGAAATCATTGCCATTTTTTCTTTTCTGTTATTTTATCTGTCGTTGTTTACCTTCTTTCCAATTGTTTTCCCCATTCTCACCATTTTCGCATCCCAATAAATGTGATGATGTCGAGAACATAATTTTATGGGTTTCTCTGATGAGATTGCCACACTGAACATGAGTTTTCTATAATCGGTTCATTGAATGTGGCGGTCCTGGAAGCCTCTTAGACATCCCGGTCACCTCTGTCAAACCCTTGTAGAAAATGAATTTAAGTGGAAGTGGATGAAACATTTTCAAGTTTTTTAAAGAGTTTATATCATTAATTGTTTTTTAATAAAACATAGTATAATAAATGGTTTCAGTAACAAGAGTAAGACTTATTTCCATAAAGAATTATAACTAGCAGTTGCAGGGGGAGTGCCTGCAACAGGAGGCCGATAGGTGGGTTTGTAAAAGCATCATAGAGAAAGAAAGAAATTAAAGGAAAAGATGCAAGGAATTAAAGGAATAGAAAAGTGTGGTGGCTTTGTAGAAGCATCATAGAGAAAGAAAGCAATTAAAGGAAAATATGAAATGAATGAAAGGAATAGAAAAGTACAATCTTTATATATATGTAAATATGTAATTGTACATAAACCAACCAATGTTTTAGTTGTTGCCAAAATTTGAAAATTAACCACCCACCAACCCCCATGCTGCTAAAGGGAGCATGATGTACACATGAAAGAGCAAAATAAAGTAGTTATTACAAATGTTTTCTATTTTAGACTATATAAAACCCAACCAATTTAATGTGTTGGTCCCAGAAAATATAAGTTAGCCACCCTCCAACCCCCATGCTAGCATTGCCAGCATGTTATACAACCATTTGATGTATATATTTATGAAGTACAAAATTGATGTTATGTAAAATGTTGGTTGCAAAATTGAATCAAAGCATTGAGTAGTTGCTGATGTTGTATTGTATTGTATGTCTTTGCTTGGTTTTGTAGACTGATTTTAAGTTGTTATTGCGTACCTGCAAGAAATAACATTCTATTAGAATATTGTAGGTGAATTTAATAATTGAAAGTGATAAAACTTGGAGATTGAAAAGAATAGGAAAGGAAGGTACTTACAGTTATTGAAAGTATGGTGGACGATATGTTTGGTAAAACTTTCTAGTGGTTTTGAAATCTGCAAACAAGATGGACAATACAAATAGAAGTTAGCATCATCGAACGCAAAGGTCAAAGAGATTGAGATACCCTTGTAGCATGTGTGATTTAAAATGATGTCTTCTTTGATGGCTTGCAAGTAGAAGAACATGAGATAAGTTTTAGTAAGACATGAGATACTATATAAATAAAAGCAAGGAAAATAGTGTGAAGTGTTAGTGGATGTGATGAGCGAACTTGCATTTTTTGGAATGTGAAAAGCAATGAGAAAGGCAAGTTCTTGTTGTGATGCAACCTTTTACATTTCTTGCTGACCCTGCAAGATTCAAGAGTTATAATGTGTGGCAATGAATGAAAGAAGATTTATGGTATGCAAAAGGGTATATATGTTGTGGTTGCAGTACCTGTGTTGGTTTTTTTTGTAAGTAATTTGCTTTTGTGATCTGAGAAAGCTTCAACAAATGAGCTTCTTCATTCATTCTTTAAATGGTTGATGGACCACCTTGCAATTTTGAGTACCTCTAGTAAGTGAAAGGTGGGTGAATTTGGAGGTGTTCAATTGATTTTACTCGAGACAGTGTTGTAAACGTAAGACCTTGTTTCTCTGTTTTACCAATGTCAATTGTAGCAAAGTCTAGTGTTAAACTCTATGATCTGTGAATAGTAATTCCCCATGCCATCGTTAGTGGAATCTATGTGCGGTTTCCTCTAGTAATTGGTGGAATGGGAACATGTTTTGGATTTTCAGCATCCCATGACGATCTAGTCTAATGTTGGAAGAGGACAACAACATATTTAGGTAAATCTGGTGGTTTAGAACTTGCATCATAGACAATCATTTTGATTTGTCCCAAAGAACCATTCACAAGACCAACTTCTATCCATAAATTTGCAATGAGCATGACTTGCTGGTCTATAGAAAGAAGAATTTCAAATGAGAGCTTCTCATCTTGGTGACTTTGTTTTTCTTTGTGATGTGCAATGATTGATGTTGCATGTACAATGGGTGAGTGCAATTGATTTTACATTATAATATTGTGTGAGTTTGAAGTTGCATTGGTTGCAAACAAAAGTTTGTTTTGGTCGATGTGGCTGTTTTGATCAAGTGTCAAACCATGGGTTGAGCACATCTGTAGACTTTCCCAATCTGTTTGCAATGGTGTTGTGTTGCATACATTTACCAAAAGCTCACGAAACTACATCTGTGATGGGGATGTACCTTGTTGGCGGAAAGAAACATCTAAGGTGACAACATCAGTGAAGGAGTGCCATAAAGCGAGTGTTGTTGAGTGGGATGCATACAATGGTTTGTCCATAACTAGGGGTAGCTATGCAAGATCACCAACCAACACAACTGAGAGGCCTACAAATGGTTCATGTTGTCTAGTGGGAAATGCTTGTCGCAATCTGTTATCAAGCTTGATGAGTAATTGTGGGCCAAGGAAGCTCATTTCATTAATCAAAATGTATCGTAAATGTTTGCATTGCTCTTGAAACATTAATAAGGAATGTCTTGTTAAAGGAGATATTCTTGAATAGGTATGCAGAGGGCAACATGGATTATGGTAGCTTGAATTTTATATGTGGATACACCTATTGGTGCAAGCACAAGCAATGGGTATTTCTTTGGATCTAAATGGAAATTTAACTTTTTCCGTATGTAGTCAATAAGAAACGATTTCCCAATACCTGTTGTTTCTTGAATAATTAATCATAATGGTGAGGTATTCATATTTTGTGCAGTGTGGGAGGTTATATAATATCAAGTGCAATTTTTTGATTTGCTGTAAGCTCAAAAGTATTAGGGGTACTTGAGTGAATGTTGCCAAGGGTGCCAACTGATTGACTTTTTTCCATTGAAACGAATTGAGGGGCTATGCTATGCATGAATTCATTAGGTACAGATTCACTCCAATTAAAGTGGAGGTCATAATCATGTCTGCCAAGTATTTGAAGAGTATGAACATCAAAGCTATTTGAAGCTCCCATTTGTGACAGGAACTCCCACTCGTAAAGTTCCTGATCAGTAGATTGTGGAATATCGTGCAAGTGCAGGTCTTCATTATTTTTAGTAGTGGATCGTTCTTCAATTCCATTTACATGACATTGGGTGTAATGAGTTCTTTGAAGTTGTTTCCAATTCGGTATAACTTCATCACTTGATGTACCTATGTGTAGAGGAATGTTGCGGAAAGGCTTGTACAAAATCAATTCACTCCAACAGAGAGATTAAAAAGTATTGTCATCTTCTGTAGGTAAGGATTTGAATTGGGGGAAGACATTCACAATCATTTTTACTTTTCTTTTCTGCCATTTACTTGTTTTGCATTTTTGGTTGTATGTATATTGCTGGGTTGAATGAAGCAAAGTTAGGTTTGATAACTCAGATGGTCTTTTCATGTAATTGAAAATGAAAGAAATGTATGGCTGAGAAGCTTCATCACAGTTTATTATATGCTGGAAATTTTTTTTGCTAATATCGAGGGTGACAAATTGACATGTGCAGGAGATCAAGGGGAGTTTCAGCAACATATGGCAAATTTCCTGAACACTAATGTCCCTATCAGCAATAATGCCCATCATAAATCTCTGATATGCTAAGAGAACTGTATCTTCTATATTTGTTGATGCAACAATTGTTTTAACATGTCAGTATAGCTCTTTGATTTGTCTTTATTTTTTTATGCGTATTTACAAATATATCGGAGAACTGCCTTTTTTGAGCAGACAACCTAGAAATCAAGATTAGCCCTCCATATGGCTAGCATGGTTGGGTTGTGAACATTGAGATGACTATCATTCCTTGCTGGTTTGTAGGATGGGCTATTATTATGGTCTATTGTCAATGTTGAGTTTTGTTGTCCAATCCAAGGTGCTTTGTAACGACATTCAAGAGTTGAGCTATTCTTTTTCAAGCAAGTAAATTCTAAACACTTTGTATGATGTTGAAAAACATTCACCAATTCAGTGTAGTCTGTGGAAGGACCAGATCTAAAAATGACATATGTGTTTGAGAGGCATGGATATGAAATTGCAGGTGTATACTACCTATTTGATCACTCTACTTCACTGCGTGGATTCCATGTTGTGATGTATTGGTCAAAGAAGGTTTTAACTGATAGGATGCTTTCATGATCTGCCCAATCAAGGTTGTCAATAGTAGGTGAATGTGGAAACCATAGAAAGCCATGAATGTGTGCAGATCCTCGGTGTTGCCATTCATATCTGTACCAATGGTCGGTTGCATGCAATAGGCTGACAATTACTTCATCATGAAAGATCTGAAATCTTAGATGCAAGTGTAAAGTTGTTATATGTGGATTATTGACTAAATTCCCAATAGATTGTTTTCTAGTGGGTTGTAAAGTATTTGAGGGAGTTTTTGGAAACATTTTATGCAGGTCAGGCCATTTTGTATCAGTTGAGCTTAATGTAAAGAACAACGTTGGTGTTCCTAACTGTTCTGTCATTGTGGTAAGGTCCCTATGATATTTGCTCCAAAATGCATGTGTGTCATGCAAGGAGGCAACATATCACATGATGTGGTTAGGCAATTCATTTGAAGGTGTGTTCTTTAAGTGCTCCCTCAATGCATGAACATTGGCTAGAAGAGAATCTTCTGTTAGTGAACGGATTTTGCCTTTATTTAAAATAATTAATTTCAAACTCTGTCGCCTTCTTTTAAAGACAAAAGTTCAACTAAACAGTTGGGTAAGTGTAATATACTACTTCCCTCTGAATTTTTTCATAGGTACAACTCCCTTTATTAGTTATTCGGGGAATAATCTAATTAATTTCTAACTAGTATGTTTTTAATGTGAAAGCACGTAAGGCTGCCTACTACATTCTTTTGATGAGAGGCTAATGATTTACACATATTTCAGAGAAAAATAAGCTTTCTAAATGCTTCAACATGAGAAATAGAAGTGACTGAAACAAAGTTCAGAACACTAGTTTTACGGTTCATAAAAAAAATAGATAAGAGAGACAATATCTCTTTTCAAACACGCATCCTTTAAAAACTCACAAGAAGGAATCTCAGAAAAGAAATAATATTCTACAATGAAAAGGTGATCACTGTCATTTGATTTGATCAACATATACAAAGATATGCCACGGTGCAGATTCAGAACTCAAAGGTTTTCTTTCTCCCAAAACAGTATGATCCTTTATATATATATATCATATGTAACAAAGACACAATCAATACAAGTATAAAATCCTTTTCAATTCCAGATCTTTAAAGTCTGATGACTTCCTTCAGCAAAAAAAAACTTTTCAAGCCAAAAAGAAACTAAGTAAAAACAAACAAAATTCTAACCAAAATCTAACCCTCATCCCATCCATCTTAGTCTAATTTATAGTTTTTAGAATAGAGGAGGTCTCCTTGAAAACTCGACCTCCTCTAAATTAGTTATCAAACTAACAGAGTATAATTGGGATAGATGTCCTGAAGTCTTTTGCATAAACATGAAAAACACATAAAAACAGGGCCTTGATCAACGCATTATGATGCTTTCCCATCATCATCTTCTTCTCCGCTTTCCTGGGCGTCGTGGGTAGTTGCGAGTTCCTAGATTATTGATTGGTTCAGGATCTTCATCGCATTGAGTTTTCCCTTCACCGCTTCCTTGTTCCATCTGTGCTTTACCATCTTTTCAGCATGTTTTGGTAACTGATCATTACCGATAAATGTCATGGACTTGATCCGAGCAACCCATGTTATATCCTTAGGAGTGAAATTGCCCTTGGCTTTGATTTTCTCCATGTATATCCTGAAAACTTTTATCGCATCCTGCGTGTTCAGCCCACAAATCCCCAACTACCAATCGTGGTAAGGATTAACCACTTTGTTGTCATTAACTAAACTACATTAGAGGTCTTGGAGTTCATACATAGAAGTATTAGCATCAAAGATCACAAATTTGAAGGTGAGCACCCGCCACATTATGGTCTTCTTCAACATGAAGAGTTGACATTCATCTATTACCAGCTTGATTGAATGTTTTGTCAAAAACTTGGTAACTCCGTATTCTTCTATTTTAGTGAACATAGGCAAGACATTCTCCCATATGTGTTCCTCTTTCTCCCATGGCAAAACCTGGTTTTGAATCTCCGCAATAAGGCTCTGCATCTCATCACATAATTTCTTGGAGTTCGTGATATACTTTTCTCTGTCTTTAATTACTCCTTCAATCCATCTTTCAATAGCTTCTGCAATGCTTTTAGCTCGTTGAACCTGACTCATTAGCTTTTTATTCTCTGGTGAAGTAGGATCAAAACTCTTTGTAGCATGGGATATAGGAAGTGCTCTAAAGCAACTGATGTTGTCAATGAATTGAGCAAGGATTCTTATATGCCGCTTTAGCTCTCTCTTTTCCCACCCATTTTTCTCCGACCTGGTGAGCATTTTCTTTGCGGATACCTGGAAGAAATGGTTATCTGAATCTCTACTCATGTTTCCTAGCTCCACCTTAGTGACCTCAAAATCTTCTACGCTGACTTCGTTGTCCTCTTCCTTGGGCTTGTATGAGGCAATCTCGGCAACCCACTTTTCGGTCCCTTCATCACTATCCAGTCGAGTAGTTGTTTTGAACCTTTTTGGCTTGGGGCCCCTCTCTGTGTACTTAACGACCATATCTTGAATTGGAATAGTCACAAGAATGGAACTCCATTTTCTGTTCATTGAAGTGGTCAGCCACTTAGGGGTTGCGCAGAAGCTAGATGCTCCTTCGATAATTTTGGAGGGTGGTGTCATAGCTACGGTAACTGCATGGGAATCCAGGGCATTAGCAATGTCACTGTCCAGATCTTCAACCTCAAATATCTGAGCTTCAAGAATCTTATCCTTCACCTCTGTATCCTTAGCTTGATCCATCCTTCTCTGAGCAGCACTTCGTGACTGGGTATGTCGAGGAGTGGGGAAATCCAAAGCTGGATTAGACTTGTGCCTAACCTGAGGTGACTTTTTATCCTTACCTACATGAACATGCATAGAAGCATTATTAGAAAAACGCTTTGGTGAACACAAAGTAACCTCACTATTTCTCACAGATTTAGACTTGGTGCCTAATTTCACTGCTTTCTTCCTTTCAATCCATTCTGCGGTTCTCTCCAAAACCCTTTTTGTTTTCAGTTGTATATCGTCCTCTTCTTCCTCACCCCAATTGATACAAGACACTTTGGTTTTGGCTTGAGCTAAGTATCCAAGTTCAAACAATTCTAGATAATCTTCTTCAAGCCCGTCTATGTCAAGCTTTACCTGCAATGAAATGACTTGCTCCAACACCATCCTCATGTTTCCCCTTTTGAACACCTCAAGTTCATCACTGCAATCCTCCTAGAACTCTTGTAATTGTGGAATTAGGAGATACAACATTAGACCAAGAATTCAGGAGAAACCCTTATCATCAAAACCTTTCCTTTCATGGTATAGGGGAAAATTGAAGTTCTTCAGGTCCGCTCCAATACTCAAAGTGTCCAACATTAAACTGCAGGATAGCATACCTAATTGAATGGGAAAATAACCCTCCCATTTGTCCCTGGGTTGAGCCTTTTTAATCATGGTAGTCAGCTACCTACATATCTCTGCTAAAACAAAATAATCTGAACAAAAATGAGGAAGCTTGATGGGCTCTTCCTCAAAACTGCCTATCCTTATATAGAAGAAGCGAGGAAATTGGATAAAGAAGTTGCCAAACCTCTTCACCAATGCCTATGCATCCTCAAAAATTCTTTTGGTTTTCATATTCTTCAATTCATAGCACAAATCTCCCAGAAAGGCATTGTGTACCCTCCTAAAGTCTTCCAAGGCATTATTCTTTTGCAACATAGGGTAAAAATCATATACGGGGACCTCCTCCTCAGTGGGTTGTCTAGGTAAAATCATATATGGGGACCTCCTCCTCAGTGGGCTGTCTAGGTATTCCAACTATCTCCTTAACACACACCAAATAGTATATAAGATACGAAGACATGAAGAAATTCTGGTTAAACTATTTGGCCATACTCAGCTACTCCCTCATTGAATCAACATTCAGCTCTGCCCAATCAAGGTATTGCTTCCCTTCTAATACTAGCTACACATAGCAATAAATCCATTCGTTGAAACTGTAGGCTTCCACAGAGCCTCTGACTTGGTACAACAGTAACATGACATCATGAATGTGAGGCAACATATGATTCTTATTGGGATTCTTGGGCAATCTGGAACCACCCCTTTGAGGAACCTTCAACCAATATTTTGCTACGTTATTTCGGTGCCCGCTTTTGTCTGCGTTGAACTCGGTGATTGACTGGGTGGGAGAAAAGTTTGAGAACTAGTAATCAGGTAGCTTGAAAACAGAGGAAATTATTTCATGGTTAATGGCAAGGAGGGTTTCACCATTGTCTCTCCTGATGGTTTCAGAGGCTGGGTCATACCTAGCAATGCATTCCCTAACCAATTTTGGGCAAGGGATAGCTGGGGGAAAGGTTGCCGCCTCTATGAGACTACTACTCAAAACTTCCACACCAAAGGAACCATCAATACCCTTGAACACCCTTTCTTTTAAAACTTCAAGATTTTCCCCTTTAAGGTTGGTATCACTGACTATGGGCTTTGTACATGCCAGACTAAAAAAATTCCCGAATAGGTGCAACGTGGACTTCATAATTCATAAATGACAAGCCTTATTTTCTTTCAACAAACCTTACTATGAGAGAAGAAATGTAGGTAAAAATCACTAGAGAGGACAAGAAATGGACTCACCTTCATAGTTGAGAGCAACGAGATGACTACTAGCAAATAAACCTTCTATCCAAGAAAAATAACACCAAAATGACGGGGAACAAATTTTCAGAGAATAAATCCTCTCATACCTTATAGAAAGAGCAATAATACGGACTTATTAAGTGCAATAATTCCAATCATTAGTTTAAGTGTATTGAGCTTGTGGATTGGACATCGCAAGCATGCATTGAATTCATGGTGGTGTTTTTGAAATAACCACCAGTTCCCAAAATAATTACTTGCTTCGAAACTCCAACAATTGACGTCACCCAAGATATGGTTTGCCTTCCTCATACTAGGCAATAAATGCACCATCAAATCTTTTAACTCACGGGACCCACCAAATTTGAACACACATGAACATTCTGAACAGACTTCATTGGGGTTCAAGTAGTTCAAGGTGTAAACCACGCCCAGGAGAAATTTTTTCTGAAAGGATTAACTATGTCATGTACTACTGACCATTTGAACTGTGTTGAAGACATTGAATACGTCTGAATCTTTTGAACTAGGTTCAAAGAGTTCAACACCTGAAGAGAGATGACATAACACATCACCGAACGAGACCAATAAGGAACTGCTGCAAAACACTTTAAGAGATTGTTAGTATGAAAAGCCCCCAAGATACCTAAGAACCCATGGAACCTAAATGAACCTAATGAACCCGGTTCAAAATGGTTCGATGTGTTCACGGAGTTCGACCAATTACTAAAACTCGGCATTTTGATTTAAAGACAATTTACAAACGAACTAAGGGCTTGAACCGAGGCATTGCAAGAAAGACAAGGATTCTGAATGAAATTTTATAGGGTGATTTACTCCTGTCATGAAGGATGAATGATGTAGTAACATTGGCTCTGACTGGGGATTGTATTTTGCGAAGGAAAATGCAAAGAATTCTAAATCTCTAGTTTCGCATGGCTAAAAATAAATAAGGGAACAAAGGAAGACCTACCCCTAAACAGACACGAAACAAAACACCTAAACTACTATATACGTGAAATCCCAACCACAGGTTTCACAATTTGTAGAGCTTGAGATCTTTCCCATTGTAAGTATAGGGCATAATTGTTCCATCAGAGTAGTTGAGTCTAAAAGCATCTTGTCCCACCACTTCTCAGATCTTGAATGGGCCTTTCCATAATGAGTCAAATTTGTCGTGGGCACCCTTTGGTTCTTTCCTTTTATCCCATAATAGTATTTCATCTCCTTTAAGGAAACCTCTTGGTCGAGCTCTCATGTCTAAAATCCTCTTCACTCTGTTCTGATGCTCCGTAATTCTATCCACCAACATCTCTCTTTCTTCCTCCAACTTCATTAGATACATAACCCTCTTCTCTAGAGCATTCTGAAAAAAAGAATCCTCCACTACTGTCTGAAGCTTGGTTGCTGACAATTCTAGGGGTAAAGAAAGTTTTGCGCCGATCCCATACACAAGCTCAAAAGGTGTCATTCTGATGGCTCTTTTAGGTGTAATTCTGTCTACCCATAAAGCTTCATATACCTTCTTATGCCAATTTTGAGCATTTTCATCAACCAACTTGTTCATAATCGCTATCAGGTTCTTGTTGCTTGATTCTGCCAGTCCATTACCCTATAGAAAGTAATCAGAGGAATGTGAGAGGGTAATATGATGTTCATAGCAAAACATAGTTAGTTCTTTAGAGGAGAAATAAGATGCGTTATCTGTAATAATCTTTTGAGGAACTCCAAAACGGACCAGGATGCAATCTTTTAGAAAGTTACACATGACCTCTGAGTTTGCCTTTTTAGTGGGAATAGCCTCCACCCACTTGGTAAAATAATCAGTTGCTGTCAAAATGTACATATGCCCAGCACTGGAATGAGGATTTATCAGCCCAATGAAATCAATACCCCACTATTTGAAGGGTTCATCTATTACCACAGGCCTTAGAGGCAGAGCCGCTAAATGTGGTTTCTCAAAAAAGAGTTGGCATTTTTCACATTCCTTAACATAAATATACGCATCTCAAAACATGCCAGGCCAATAAAAGCAATTCCTTAAAATCTTGAAGGCAGTTACAAAGGATGAGAAATGCCCACCATAGGCTTCATGATGATAAACCTCCAAAAGTTTTTGTTGTTGAGGCTTATCCACACACCTTAAGTATGTTCCACCCAAACCTTTTTTGTACAGGACATCTTGCCAAATAACATACTTAGCAACTTTTAACTTAAGATTCCTTTGCTCCTTTGCTGAAAAATGACTTGAGAAGCTGCCATAAGTCAAATAGTAGGCCACATCAGAAAACTAGGTATCTTGTAATCCAATAAATAGGGTCAATGGTAACTCTTTTCTTGTTTCCACCTCATTTTCTACTATGAATTTACATAAGCCTTGTCCTTTGACTGTCTTTGTAGGGCGAATGTCTAGATCATATTCCTGGATTTTTCTTTCCCATGTTGCTCTTTTATTGAGTTCGACCTTTTGCCAAGTTAAAATGCTTTTCACTGTGGAATCTGGAACAAAAACCATAGAGTGAGAGTGCAGAATGTAATACCAAAATTGTTTTACATCTTTTAACACAACAAAGGCTTGTTTCTATGAAAGTGAATACTTAAGCTCATGCTTCTTGAGTGGAACGCTCATGAATGCTATAGGTACTTCTATCCCAGATTCATCCATTTGTAATAGTATTCCAGACATTTTATGTTCTGAGGCATAGCAGTATAAAATGAATTCCTTTTTGAAATCCGAGTTGATGAGAGTAGGCGCATTTGCAACTGAACTCTTGATTTTTTCAAAAGCTTCTTTGGCTTCTTCAGTTTATTTGAAAGGATGTCTTTCGCTCAACAGGCTAATGATATGTTTGGTAGTTTCTGCAAATTTGGGTACGAACCGTCTTAAGAAATTCACCTGGCCAAAGAAAAACCTTACTCCAGTCTGATTTGAAGGCAAGCTAAGATGTTGAATTACATTGACTCTCTCCGGATCAATCTTGACACCTTCTTTTGAAATGATATGCCCCAATAATTTACCCTCAGTTACACAAAAAATTGACTTCTTCGGGTTCAAGAAGATTCCATGCTCTCGACAGCATTGTAGAACTGCCCTTAGATCCTTGAGATGATTCTTCCTTTCTTTAGAAAACACTATCAAGTCGTCTAGGTAAACAACAATAATTCTGTCACAAAAATCCTTAAAAGAAGAATCCATAGCCCTTTGAAAGGTTGCTCCAACATTTATTAAACCAAATGGCATATGATTATATGCGAATGTTCCCCATGGAGTGATGAAGGTTGTCTTGTGCTGTTTATTCTTTGCAACACTAATCTGATTGTAACCAGAAAAACTGTCTAACATTGACATCATTTTTGACCCAGATATCGTATGCAGAATATGATCCATATTGGGTAAGGCGTAGTTGTCCTTAAGACTTGCCTGATTCAAGTTGCAAAAATCTACACAAATCTGAATCTCCCCATTCTTCTTCCTCACGGGCACAATGTTGGATACCCAAGTAGAGTGATGAATTGGATATATGATTCTAGCTTTAAGCATTTTATCTACTTAAAAATTGCGTCTGCCATCATGGGATTAAAATTTCTCAATTTCTGTCTCAAAGGAGAAACACCAGGCTTCAATGGGATTTGATGTTGAAAATTCCCATCCCTAAACTCCTTCAAATCATCATAGGACCAAGCAAAAACATCAATGTATTCCTTCAATAGCCCACTAAGAATTCATTTTTCCTCAGAGGAGCAACATTTGCCAATTGTTACCACCTTAGGATTAGATTCATCACCCAGATTAATCTTTTCACAACTTTCTTTCCCATCATCCTCAAGAGATTTCTTGCCTATGAACGCATCATTTCAGGTGAAAAACCTCTCCAAAGTCACTAGCCCTTTCGGAATTTTATTCCCTTTAAGCTGAATAAAAATTATTTTCAGAATCAGCACCCGAATCTGGACTAAATTCCTTGCAATTATTTTTAGAACCTTCAAAATATGATTGGGAGAATGAATGAGCGCATTCTAGAAAGTCTTTGATTTGAGAATCTGTATCAAATAATTGCCAATGGTTTACATTATCAGGGACACTAGGCCTATAAATCATTTCAATCCTATATGAATCATCCTTAAAGTCTGGGTGTGGTAACAAAAGAGAGGCTGAAATGGCCAACGAATCTGCCCTAGTGTTTTGATCCCTTGGTATAGCTTCAATTGAGAAGGCATCAAAAAATTCTATCTCATCCCAAACTCTATTTCTATAATGTCTCAATCTATCAATCTTAACTGAATAGACATTCCTCACTTGTCTGACAATCAGCTCCGCATCCCCCTTAACTTTGAGCAATTTAATACCTTTACACTTGGCTTCATTTAATCCTAACAATAATGCCTCATACTCTGTAGTATTATTAGTATTCTTAAAATCCAACTTGAAAGAAAAAGGAAAAATGTTACCGACCTCGGCTCTGGAGCCAGAATTAGCGCAACTTCCATCAAATTCCATATGCCACAATCCAACATGATCATCAACTACTTCTTTAAATTCTTTTTCATCAGGCGCAAGGATGAGATAGTTTCCAAATTCACATTCTTGAAATAGAATCTGGGCTTTAGGATTATTAGAGGGAAAGATTGTGTATTTATTTTTCAGTTCAGGTTCAAGTTTGATTTTCTGTTTCCCAAGTGGAATGATAGCTTTTGACTAGTCCATCTTAATTTCACCTCCAAGTTCCTTACAAAAAGTTCTACTCAAAAGCATCCCATAACTTGCTGGAATGTCAGCAACCAAAATAGTCAATTTTACCCTTTTATCAGGACATGCTACTAGCACTGCCTAGACATCGTTTACCTGTCCAATAAGAGGGACCTGCTTCCCATCCATTGAATAACATCTCCCAAATGTCTTAGTAAGAGTTAAACCTAAGGACCTAGCAACAGATGAAGGCATTATGTTATCTGATGCTCCTGAATCTATTATACAATTGTTAAGCTTTTGACCATTCAGGAGAAGGGATATGTAGAAAGGTTCAGGTTTCAGAACCTCAATTTCAAGCCTATCTTCAGCATTATGAAAAGCACAGGGATTAACCAAGTCAGTGGAAGGGCATGGGATAAATGCAAGTTTTTCAGTAGTAAACAAATCACTATGCCCCACACATTCATGCGTTGAGGAGTCTAAAGAAGAATCTGCTTTTACATACTTGACCAGTTTGTTTAGTTCCTTCGGGTTCAGTTTCAAATATTTTGTAGTGGAAAGTTGAACAGTCGAAGCTTTACAAAGCTCAATTATGTCAAAGGAGGGGGAAGGAGAAGAAATATTTTTACTTTCAAGATTCCTTTGCAAAATCTTATTCTCAGGGGTCTTTGCATGAGAAGGAAAACCATTACTTGTGGGGTCTTTACCTTTGTAATTAGCTCTAGAAGAGCTTGCAAAAGGAGCAGGCTGGGAGGTCCGTTGATTTCTTGTAAGGATTGCACATGCAGGATCTTCAAGAGTTGCCAAAATATTACCACCTCTTTCTAAATTTGACTCATATTCAAGGTAGAATGATCCAGATTCGCCAGGTACCTCTTGAATTTTCTTTGCTTCAGAGAACTCACCTAGTTCATCCTTTGTGTTTTTCATTTGAACATGTCTTATCATATCCAGACAAGAACCTCCATGATAGTTTGTAGTGAGGTGAAAAGAGCACATAACACCCTTCTCACGAGGAGCCTCTATTTGCAATCTTTGCAGCGTAGCAGGCAACTGCCAAGATCGTCCATAATTATACTGGTTTGGGGTTTTTCTTCTTATATCTTGATAAGGTTGTGGGTAGGAAACTCCAGGTTTTGGTATTTGCCTCTTCAAAGCAATCATATCATTGACTAGCCTTTGAACAACTGGATCAGTTGAAGAGGTGGAAGCTTGGGGTTGACCTTGATGAATTTGCACATCCTTTCTCCATTTCCCAGTTGTTATTGTCATCTTCGAGTTCTATAGCTTCATTTTGTGCAGTCTCGAGATCAGCTGGCTTATTTCTTCTAAGGTGGAAACCAACATCGGGAGGCATGGATTTTATAAAGAAACATTGTTGATTGTTAGCAGTTGGTCTTTTAGCCTGGGGAATTTTATGGATAATCTTATTATACCTGACTACATAGTCCCTCATTGGCTCATGAATTTCTTTTTTCATTTGTGTGAGCTGAGCCAGTAGTGAGTGTTCATCATCAACGCTCTTGAACCTTTTCTCAAAAGCAGTTTTCATTGTTTGCCAATCAGTTATAGATCCCGCTCGCAGATGACTAAGCCAATCCACTGCCCCTTCAGTAAGAGTTTGAGCAAAAAGCCTAACAGCCATATCCTCAAATTGTACCGCCAGTATCCCAGTAGCTACATTAAAAGAATTCAAGTGTTCCTCAACTGAGACTTTTCCATCTCCATTAAACCTAGGTAGAACATCCCTTGCTCCTTTTGGAAGTGGATTATGAGCTCTGAGGGCAAGAGGTCCGACTACGGCACCCCATGGTTGGGCCATAATGAAAATAGGGTAAATAGTTACAAGGGGAGGAGCTTGAACTCTAGTAAGCATTAGTGCCTGCCAATGGCTTGAAGAGGAAGGTATAGGAGTGGTCCTGGTAGGAGAGGAAGGCCTACTTTTAGCATTTCTTCTAGGAGTGAAATTTGTGGCAAATGATAACCCTTGCAATTCCTCAAAATAATTATCAATTACTCCCTCTCTCCTTTATGATCTGGTATAAGGACGAGAATCCAGTGTTGTCACCCCTAGGTTCCTAAGATCTCTAAGCAAAACTTTCAACCTCAGCGATGTTCCTGAGTTATGGAAATTTGTCTCAAACAAAGCAGAACTGTGGATATTACTGATTATGAGTTCAATTCTGTCATGCCCGTGGCATGCTAGTCTATTGAATGTTTGACTTATTTCTCCCCAGTAGAGTTGCCAAAAATCTATTAGTGAACAGATTTTGCCTTTATTTAAAATAATTAATTTCAAACTTTGTTGCCTTCTTTTAAAGACAAAAGTTCAATTGAACAGTTGGGTAAGTGTAATATACTACTTCCCTCTGAATTTTTTTCATAGGTACAACTCTCTTTATTAGTTATTCGAGGAATAATCTAATTAATTTCTAACTGGTATGCTTTTAACCTGAAAGCACGTAAGGTTGCCTACTTCATTCTTTTGATGAGAGTTTAATGATTTACACATATTTCAGAGAAAAATAAGCTTTCTAAATGCTTCAACATGAGAAATAGAAGTGACTGAAACAAAGTTCAGAACACCAAGTTTACGGTTCATAAAAAAAAAAAACAGATAAGAGAGACAAAATCTCTTTTCAAACACGCATCCTTTAAAAACTCATAGGAAGGAATCTCAGAAAAGAAATAACATTCTGCATTGAAAAGGTGATCACTGTCATTTGATTTGATCAACATATACAAAGATATGCCACGATGCAGATTCAAAACTCAAAGGTTTTCTTTCTCCCAAAACAGTATGATCCTTTATATATATATATATATATATATATATCTTATGTAACAAAGACGCAATCAATACAAGTATAAAACCCTTTTCAATTCCAGATCTTTAAAGTCTGATGACTTCCTTCAGCAAAACATAACTTTTCAAACCAAAAAGAAACTAAGTAAAAACTAACAAAATTCTAACCAAAATCTAACCCTTATCTCGTCCATCTTAGTCTAATTTATATTTTTTAGAATAGAGGAGGTCTCCCCGAAAACTCGACCTCCTCTAAATCAATTATGAAACTAACAGAGTATAATTGGGATAGATGTCCTTAAGTCTTTTGCATAAACATGAAAAAAAACATAAAAACAGGGCCTTGATAAACGTGTTATGTTGCTTTCTCATCATCATCTTCTTCTACGCTTTCCTGGGCATCGTGGGCAGTTGCGAGTTCCTGGATTATTAATTGGTTCGGGATCTTCATCGCATTGAGTTTTGCATTCACCGCTTCCTTGTTCCATCTGTGCTTTACCATCTTTTCGACATGTTTTGGTAACTGATCGTTACCAATAAACGTCATGGAATCGATCCGAGCAACTTGTGTTATATTCTCAGGAGTGAAATTGCCCTTGGCTTTGATTTTCTCCATGTATATCTTGAAAACTTTTATCGCATCTTGCGTGTTCAGCCCGCAAATCCCCAACTGCCAATCGTGGTTAGGATTAACCACTTTGTTGTCATTAACTAAACTACATTGGAGGTCTTGGAGTTCATACACATAAGTATTAGCATCGGAGATCATAGATTTGAAGGTGAGCACCCGCCACATTATGGTCTTCTTTAGCACGAAGAGTTGACATTCATCTGTTACCAGCTTGATTGAATGTTCTGTCAAAAACTTGGTAACTCTGTATTCTTCTATTTTAGTGAACATAGGCAAGACATTCTCCCATTTGTGTTCCTCTTTCTCCCATGGTGAAATCTGGTTTTGAATCTCCACAATGAGGCTATGCATCTCATCACATAATTTCTGGGAGTTCATGATATACTTTTCTCCATCTTTAATTACTCCTTCAATCCATCTTTCAACAGCCTCTACAATGCTTTTAGCTCGTTGAACCTGACTCATTAGCTTTTTATTCTCTGGTGAAGTAGGATCAAAACTCTCTGTAGCATGGGATATAGGAAGTGCTCCAAAGCAACTGATGCTGTCAATGAATTGAGCAAGGATGCTTATATGCCGCTTTAGATCTCTCTTTTCCCGCACGTCTTTCTCCAACTTGGTGAGCATTTTCTTTGCGGATACCTGGAAGAAATGGTTATCTGAATCTCTACTCATGTTTCCCAGCTCCACCTTAGTGACCTCAAAATATTATGCATTGACTTCCTTGTCCTCTTCCTTAGGCTTGTATGAGGCAATCTCGGCAACCCACTTTCCGGTCCCTTCATCACTATCCAGTCGAGAAGTTGTTTTGAACATTTTTGGCTTGGGGCCCCTCTCTGTGTACTTAATGACCATATCTTGAATTGGAATACTCACAGGAATGGAACTCCATTTTCTGTTCACTGAAGTGGTTAGCCACTTAGGGGTTGTGTTGGAGCTAGTTGCTCCTTCGCTCGTTTTGGAGGGTGGTGTCATAGCTATGGTAACCACATGGGAATCTAGGGCATTAGCAATGTAATTGTCCAGATCTTCAACCTCAAATATCTGAGCTAGAAGAATCTTATCCTTCACCTCTGTATCCTTAGCTTGATCCATCCTTCTCTGAGTAGCACGTCATGACCGGGTATGTCGAGGAGTGGAGAAATCCAAAACTGGATTAGACTTGTGCCTAACCTGAGGCGGCTTTTTATCCTTACTTGCATGAATAGGCATAGAAGCATTATTAGAAAAACACTTTGGTGAATGCAGAGTAACCTCACTATTTCTCGCAAAGTTAGACTTGCACCTAATTTCATTGCTTTCTTCCTTTCAATCCCTTCTGCGGTTCTCTCCAAAACCCTTTTAGTTTTTAGTTGTATATCGTCCTCTTCTTCCTCACCCCAATTGATACAGGACACTTCGGTTTTGGTTTGAGCTAAGTATCCAGGTTCAAACAATTGTAGATAATCTTCTTCAAGCCCGTCTATGTCAAGCTTTACTTTCAATGAAATGACTTGCTCCAACACCATCCTCATGTTTCCCTTTTTGAACACCTTGATTTCATCACTACAATCCTCCCAGAAGTCCTCTAATTGTGGAATTGGGAGATATGGCATTAGACCAAGACTTCAGGAGAAACCCTTATTATCAAAACCTTTCCTTTCATGGTATAGGAGAAAATTGAAGTTCTTCAGGTTCGCTCCAATACTCAAAGCATCCGACATTGAACTGCAGGATAGCATACCTAATTGAATGGGAAAATGACCCTCCCATTTGTCCCTGGGTTGAGCCTTTTTAATCACGGTAGTCAGCTACCTACATATCTCTGCTAAAACAAAACAATCTGAACAAAAATGAGGAAGCTTGATGGGCTCTTCCTCAAAACCGCCTATCCTTATATAGCAGAAGCGAGTAAAATAGATAAAGAAGCTACCAAACCTCTTCACCAATGCCTGTGCATCCTCAAAAATTCTTTTGGTTTTCATATTCTTCAATTCATTGCACAAATCTCCCAGAAAGGCATTGTGTACCCTCCTAAAGTCTTGCAAGGCATTATCCTTTTGCAACATAGGGTAAAAATCATATATGGGGACCTCCTCCTTAGTGGGTTGTCTAGGTATTCCAACTATCTCCTTAACACACGTCAAACAGTATTTAAGATACGAAGACATGAAGAAATTATGCTTAAACTGTTTGGCCATACTCAGCTTCTCTTTCATTGAATTGGCAATCAGCTCTGCCCAATCAAGTTATTGCTTCCCTTCTAATACTAGCTACACATAGCAATAAATCCATTCATCAAAACTGTAGGCTTCCGCAAAGCCTCTGACTTGGTGCAACAGTAACATGATGTCATGAATGTGAGACAACATATGATTCTTATTGGGATTCTTGGGCAATTTGGAACCACCCCTTTGAGGAACCTTCAACCAATATTTTGCTATGTTATTTCGGTGCTCGGTTTTGTCTGCGTTGAACTTGGTGATTGACTGGGTGGGAGAAAAGTTTGAGAATTGGTAGTCAGGTAGCTTGAAAAGAGAGGAAATTACTTTGCGGTTAATGGCAAGGAGGGTTTCACCATTGTCTCTCCTGATGGTTTCGGAGGCTGGGTCATACCTAGCAATACATTCCCTAATGAATTCTGGGCAAGGGATAACTGGGGGAAAGGATGCCACCTCTATGAGACCACTACTGAAAACTTCCACACCAAAGGAACCATCAATACCCTTGAACACCCTTTCTTTTAAAACTTCAATATTTTCCCCTTCAAGGTCGGTATTGTTGACTATGGGCTCTGTACATGCCAGACTAAAAACATTCCCGAATAGGTGCAACGTGGACTTCATAATTCATAAATGACAAGCCTTATTTTCTTTTAGCAAACCTTACTACGAGAGAAGAAATGTAGGTAAAAATCACTCGAGAGGACAAGAAATGGACTCACCTTCACAATTGAGAGCAACTAGACGACTACCAGCAAACAAACCTTCTATCCAAGAAAAATAACACCGCAGTGACGAGGAATAAATTTTCAGAGAATAAATCCTCTCATACCTTATAGCAAGAGCAATAATATAGACTTATTAAGTGCAATAATTACAATTGTCAGTTTAAGTGTATTGAGCTTGTGGATTGGACATCGCAGGCATGCATTGAATGCATGGCGGTGTTTTTGAAATAACCACTAGTTCTGAAAATGATTACTTGCTTTGAAACTCCAACAATTGACGTCACCCAAGATATGGTTTGCCTTCCTCATACTTGGCAATAAATGCACCATCAAATCTTTTAACTCATGGTACCCACCAAATTTGAACACACATGAACATTCTGAACAGACTTCATTGGGGTTCAAGTAGTTCAAGGCCTACACCGTGCCCGGGAGAAATCTTTTTTGAAAGGATTAGCTATGTCATGTGTTGCTGACCATTTGAACTGTGTTGAACATATTGAACATGTCTGAACCTTTTGAACTAGGTTCAAAGAGTTCAACGCCTGAAGAGAGATGACATAACACATCACCGAATGAGACCAATAAGGAACCGCTACAAAACACTTTAAGACATTGTTAGTATGAAAATCCCCCAAGATACCTGTAAAGCGGAAAAGCACGATCGAACCCTAGTTGCACTCCCCTCTTCCAACTCCGAGGAGAGAGAAGGGAGGTTCGCTAGGGTTGATGGTTTTCACTTAAGGGAGAGACTTTACATTCAAAAGAGGGGTTGAAACTCATGAGATCCAATCCCACACAATGCAAGATTGGATGCTAAATGAGTTTCAAGGGTTAAGAAAGCAAGGCTACCCTCTTTTGTAAAGAATGTGCATAGAAGAATTAAGCTAGGAATGCATAGAAAGTGATAAAGATTCGCTTATAAACTGAGATAGGGATATAGGATGAAGCTACGGACCTGGAATTAGCAGTAAAATGTCGATACGGCGCTGTCCTGCAAATTTGAGCAAAAGTTGTCGGGACGATGGCGCCCGAGCGCCACGGTCCTCCGAAAATCCGCGAAACGAAGGGGGATCTGTTTGTCTCTGCACAAGGATTCCAGATCTTCAATTTCAGCCGCGTACCTGCAACCTACACACAGAAAAGCGAAGACGATTGGGGGGTTAGGGATTAGGGGTTTGCCTTTAGGTCAAACCCCGGTTTTGGAATTAACCAAGAAATGAGAAATGTTGTAAATGTAAATATCTATAATGTAAAACAAGTACTAATACCTTGTTGTAAGGATGTTTGTATCCTTATGTGCGAAGGTATAGATGTTGTATGTTGTATGTTGTATGTAGCATGTAGTATGTGATCTCCTCTTCAATGGTTGAATCCTTGTCTTGAATGCAACACTTAGCCTTGAATGGAGACTTGAAATGATCAATTGCTTGAAGGAATGCTTGAATGCTTGAGTATAGTTTCCACGCCTTTTCCATCATATCCTCTTCATATCTTGAATGAAAGAGAAAAATGTAGTTTATATACTTGCCAATTAAGGTTAATAGACTGATTTTCCCGACCTTAGGCCGACCAGGGAATGTAATTTCCAATTTGCAAACAAAAAGACCCGAAGTCCCCTTAGGAGACCGGGCCCAAAATAGGCCCATGGACCAGGGCGCTGGGCACCCTAGTCCTGAAGGACCAGGGCGCTGGGCGCTCTGGTCCCACCTCCCGGGACAGCAGGGTGCAAGGAGGTTCAGGCCAGGGTGCTTGAAAAATGCAGTTTTTAGTGTCGTGAGCAAGTTTCGGGGTCTCCATTCAGGTTGCATGTTGCATCGCCATCGTGAAGACCGAAATGCAGTCAAAATTGCAAGTGTCGCAATTTTAGGACGCTACATTTAGCCCCCACTTTAGCGGGAGTATGTATGCTCATACTTCCGGTAAAGTACAAGGAAACAACATTGAAAGACTTTCACCACGTCAAGGAGGAAAGATACACCAAGCCCCCAGTGGACTAAGGATCTTACGACTTCGATTGACAAAGTAAAAGGGAAGATCACGAGGGAGAACCATGACTGTCAGTAGTAAGGTTCCCTCACTATGAGTCATGCAAGAGAAATACCAAAAATTTTCAAGGCAAAGCTAAGTTCGCCAAGAAATTTTCAAGTATCCTGAGGGGATAGACGAGGTGTATGCCCCCCTACGTTAAAGCGATCACACACGCCTCAACGGGGGTGATTGTTTTAACGTAGTGATACACATAAGAAATGAGAAAGGAAAGGAGCACGTTATCACAAAGATTTAGCCCCCAAGTGTGAGATAAACCCAAGGATAATAGACACCAAAACATGAAGCACGAGGTGACTTTGCTTTCCTCGGGGTTAGTATGCTGTATGATAAGTCATGTATATATATCATATGTATGTATGCATAATTGTTCTTCATTCCCCAATCAAGGAAGGTCACCTAGAAGAAGGGAACACATGTGTCTTTTGAGTCAACATGAGAGAGACCAAAAGAGATCTCAATGCTTTGCATCATCCTCAAGTAGACAACACCAAGGACAACAAATAGAAGAATCAGAATAACATATAGAAGAAGTAACACAAGAGAGGAGGAGAGAATCTGCTATGCTAATGTAAGTAGTCTAGCATGTCATCTACCCCCCGATCTTGCTGATCAATGTTTCGGGAAGGCAGGGAACATGCTAGAGGAGGAACATCCAACATAGCAGATGGAGCTATCACAAGATCCAAACAAGGGCTATGTTCATGTTCCAAGCCGCGGTGTTCTTGTCTAGGAGCTAGGATAAGTGCTTTAGAAAATTCATTAGATAAATGGTTATCAATATCAACAAGTTCATATTCACTATCAGAATGAACAAGAGTAACATTTGCCTCATGAATAACATTTTCATCTATATCATCATCAAGATTTATAAAAATAGGATCTTTAACTCGCACAGGATCAAGACCATCATGCATCTTATGTTTAGGAGATTTCGGCTCAATCGTCGGCTGAGGAGAAAATGGAATAATGCTTGTTGAAGGTGTTTTTGGGGATTGCAAAGTTTGAGAAGCAGCTGCTTGAGCTCTAAGATGACGCTTTCGTCGGCGTTCACGTGCAGAACGATTTCATCTAGTCTTAGTAGGATGTGGAGAAGATTGAGGAGGAGGAATGTTCTCATCCTTATCACTTGGGTGTTTAGGTTGTGGTCTCTTAGGCTGGATAATAGGAGAAGAGGAAGGTCTCTTCTCTCTATAGAAGGAAGGAGGAGGAATTGCTCCATATAAAGGAGGAATTTTTGGTTTGGGAAGAAGACCAAGTCCATCATGACGAGGAGGTATAGGTCTACTCTTAGAAGGTTTATTAGGCATAGACATAGTCACATCCATAGGGACGGGTTGGGAATCTTCTTGAGGAAAGAAATTAGTTTTATCTTTCAAAGGAAGAACTTCCTTCTCAAGAACGATAGGAATGTCAAGTTTAGGTGTTCTGGGTTCACTTAGAGATAGGATCATATCTATTTTCCACTTTTGATAAGATTTGAAAAGATGATCACTTCGCAGAGGAAGAGATTGGAATTGTTTAGGCCAAAAGTAATCAAGAGGAACGCTAGAAGTTCTTTCAGCTGGTTTAAAGAGACTATGATTGACAGTAACAACTTCACCATTATGGGGAAATTTCAAACACTTATGAATAGGAGAAGCAATAGCTTTCATGGAAGATAGCCAAGGATAGCCAAGCTTCACATGAAATTGTTCGGAAGATGGAATAATAGCAAAGTTCACATCAAGGGATTTGTTATGGACCTCAATAGGCAATGTAATAGAACCAATTGCAGGAGAAGAAAATGCATCAAATAGTTTCACAATCACATCTGTTTTGTTATATATCACTTGATTCAATTGCAAAGTAAAAAGAAATTCTTCAGTAATAACATTAACCATGCACGAAGGATCAATAAGCACTCCACGGCAAGGTGTATTCTTGACTTTTGCAACTATGTATAAAGGACCATCAGGTGCCCTAATGGTTTCACTGGAATCAAATGTGATGGAAGGTTCTTTAGGGATTTCTTGCTGCTCTACAAAGTTAATCACATTCGGAGTCATAGACACAAGACCATCAGATGAGAGAGAGGAATCATTAGCCTCAATTGCATTAGAGGTATGAGAAGGTAATGGATCAGTGAAAATCTGAAGATTTTGGTTAGGAGGAGCTACAGATGTGTTGCCTTTATCATTCACTCCAGAAACAGAGATAGTATTATTATCAATCAAATCTTGAATTTTACCCTTTAAAGAAAAACATTTTTCAGTATCATGCCCAGGCTGACGATGAAATTGACAAAAAGCTTTGTTATCAAAATAAGGTGAAGTAATCTTTGCAGGATCAATTTGCCTTATAGGAGGAAGAGTAAGCACATTTTGTTCCAATAACTTATTCATAATACTATGCAATGATTCATTCAAAGGAGTATACTTTCTTTCTTTCTTGAAAAATTTAGAAATAGGAGGCACACCTGATGCTGCATTCACATTGTTGTTGATGATGTTTTCATTGAATTTGATGGAATCTCTATTCGGTTTAAACTTCCCAAATGGTTGTTGACTGCTATCACCCTTATCACTCGGAGCCATAGGATGTGATTGTTCCATTTGACTCACAGTCAGTTGATAATTGTGAAGAGTTGCACACAACTGTTGGAAAGAAGTAAACTCAGAAAACAGAAGTTTGTCTCGAATATCTTTTTGTAAATTAGAAATAAAGATTCTTTGAATATCATTGTCAGGCACTGGAAAAGAAATTTGAGCATACAAATGCTTATATCTACCAATGAAATCAGTCACTTTTTCTTTAACACCTTGTTTACAATGCATTAAATCAATCAAAGTAACTTTAGGACTTATATTGTTTTGAAATTGTTGAATGAAAGCATTTGCAAGTTGTTCGAAAGAAGTAATAGAATAGGAAGGCAACGAGCAATACCATTGTAGGGCTTTGTCTCTTAATGTTCTAGTAAACAGTTTTGCAAGCAACCTTTGGTCATAAACAAAATCAGTACAAATTGTTTGAAAAGTCTTAACATGTGTTAGAGGATCACCCTTACCATTATAAAGCTCCAAATGCGGGATTTCAACATGTTTAGGGGGGATAGCTCGAACAATGTCAAGAGAAAGTGGGCTCGCAACATCAAATGTGGGCACACTAAACTTAGATTGATTCATAGAGGCAATTTGTTGCTATAAAGAAGAGACAGTTTGTGCAAGATTGTTAATGGTCGCTTCAGTCGAAGAGTTCATATTAGATGTGTTAGATTGAGATGGAGGTGTTATGTTATTGAAAGAAGGTAAAGAGTAAGGTGGTGGGACTCTATGATAATTAGTCATAGGAGATGATTGGACAGGAGGAACACTAGAAGGAGGAATGGAATGGTTAAATGAATTGCCCCCTTGCGTCATGTTCATTTGTGGAGATATAATAGGGACACTCATTGAAGGGACGAATGAAGAAATCGGATTGAATGAAGGAAGAAGGTTAATTGAAGAAGAAGGATTGCCCCCATAACTGGTGATCACAGGGGGAATGTCTTGTATAGAAGTAGTCATTATGTTTGATGTAAAGGTAGGTACGCTAGCAATAGGAGTCATCAAAGGAATAGAATGATTGTCTTGAGTAGGAGGTTGTGTATAACCCAAATTTTCAGCACAACTCTTCATAGGCATCACATTCGAATCCACAATGTGTGCAATACCACGCAAAATATCAATTCCATTCTTATCACTTTGAAGCATACATTTTAGACCCTCAATTAAAGGAAGAGCTTGACTATCGGGGTATTCTTGAGACATCCATTGTCGAAAATCGTCAAATTGGTTATCCAATTTCGAAAGTTGTTCTTCAGAAACCTCATGGAGAGCTTCTTCATCATTAGGAGGATTAGAGGAATTACCCATGTCCTCATTAAAAAGGCTATTCAAATTAGGTTCCATCTCCTCAGTAGTTAAACCTCAGAAAGACTTAATTCTACGGCTTCGTCTAACGGGAATAGTGTAAGTAGGGCTTATTGTTGAAACTCATGCACTAGAGAGAGAGTGAAAGTTTTGAATTTAGAGGTAGCAATTTTCAGTAAAATCAGCCAATCTTCTGGATTTAAGCTGTTAAATGCAATCACGACAGTCTCCCGAAATTTCGGAAAAAATGTCCGGGACCATGGCGCTCGGAGTGCAACACGGTCCTTGCAACTTTTTTCGAAATTTGCAGGGATGAAAGGTATGATGATTTTAAAGCTAATCTGAAAAAATTGAGTGATTTTACGATCTGTAGATAGGCCAAATTAAAGTTGCAATCTCGAAATTGAACCCTACCAAGATTGTCGAAAAATACAAAATTTGAATTTTGAAAAAGAGAGGGAAACTGAAATTTTGAATGTTATGATTTTAGAGGGAATGCCAAAAGCAATGCAAATTTTGAAATTTAAAAATTGACTCAATTTCATGCAAAATTCAATTTTGGAAGCGGAAATCAAAGTTGTTGTAATTAAGCACTTAATTTCAAAAGTCACAAATTGCAAGAATTTGAAGAAAGCACTGAAATTTTGAATGAATGCAAACACACTTTTCAGATTTAGGACAGTAAGAACACAATTTTGACACAAAATTTTAGTTTCAATGATTTTTGAATGTTTAGAAGCCTTAATCCAAGCAATCACAAGACCAACTTTGACCGTAATTTTGAAGGTGTTAAAATTGATAAAATCAACCAAAATTTTGGATTTTAGCAGGAAAATACAGTAAGATCTCGCTCCCGAAATTTCGGAAAAAATATCGGGGACGATGGCGCTCGAAGTGCACACAGTCCTCGCAACTTTTTTCCAAATTTTCAGGGATGAAAGATATTGTGATTTTATTGCGGAATCCAAAGTTACAGCTGATTTGGAGATGTTTTGATCAGTGAAATTTTCGGACAAAGGTTGAATCAAGAGGGTTTCAAAAATTAGGGTTTTGACACTTAACCACTTAATTTTCAAAATTAAAGCACAAATATGAATTGATAATTTGTAATAGAAGGGCCGATCTGAAACAAGCATTAACAATTAAACATTTCACAAGTTCAATTACTAAAAAGAAATTTTAGGGTTTTTATGCAATCACCTCTAAAATTTTGCAAAAGATCAAACATGGAAATGTAATCAAAGAATCAAATTTCAGATCTAATCATGAATAATCAGAAAGGATGTTCACGTCGGGTTCACCAAAATGTAAAGCGGAAAATCGCGATCGAACCCTAGTTGCACTCCCCTCTTCCAACTCTGAGGAGAGAGAAGGGAGGTTCGCTAGGGTTGATGGTTTTCACTTAAGGGAGAGACTTTACATTCAAAAGAGGGGTTGAAACTCACGAGATCCAATCCCACACAATGCAAGATTGGATGCTAAATGAGTTTCAAGGGTTAAGAAAGCGAGGCTACCCTCTTTTGTAAAGAATGTGCATAGAAGAATTAAGCTAGGAATGCATAGAAAGTGATAAAGATTCGCTTATAAACTGAGATAGGGATATAGGATGAAGTTGCGGACCTGGAATTAGCAGTAAAATGTCGATACGATGCTGTCCTGCAAATTTGAGCAAAAGTTGTCGGGACGATGGCGCCCGAGCACCACGGTCCTCCGAAAAATCTGCGAAACGAAGGGGGATCTGTTCGTCTCTGCACAAGGATTCCAGATCTTCAATTTCAGCCGCGTACTTGCAACCTACACACAGAAAAGCGAAGACGATTAGGGGGTTAGGGATTAGGGGTTTGCCTTTAGGTCAAACCCCGATTTTGGAATTAACCAAGAAATGAGAAATGCTATAAATGTAAATGTCTGTAATGTAAAACAAGTACTAATACCTTGTTGTAAGGATGTTTGTATCCTTATGTGAGAAGGTATAGATGTTGTATGTTGTATGTAGCATGTAGTATGTGATCTCCTCTTCAATGGTTGAATCCTTGTCTTGAATGCAACACTTAGCCTTGAATGGAGACTTGAAATGATCAATTGCTTGAAGGAATGCTTGAATGCTTGAATGCTTCAGTATAGTTTCCACACCTTTTCCATCATATCCTCTTCATATCACGAATGAAAGAGAAAAATGTAGTTTATATACTTGCCAATTAGGGTTAATAGACTGATTTTCCCGACCTTAGGCCGACCAGGGAATGTAATTTCCAATTTGCAAACAAAAAGACCTGAAGTCCCCTTAGGAGACCGAGCCCAAAATAGGCCCAGGGACCAGGGTGTTGGGCGCTCTGGTCCCACCTTCCGGGACAGCAGGGTGCAAGGAGGTTCAGGTCAGGGTGCTTGAAAAATGCAGTTTTTAGTGTCGTGAGCAAGTTTCGGGGTCTCCATTCAGGTTGCGTGTTGCATCGCCATCGTGAAGACCGAAATACAGTCGAAATTGCAAGTGTCGCAATTTTAGGACGCTACAATACCTAAGAACCCATGGAACCTAAATGAACCTAATGAACCCGGTTCCAAATGGTTCAATGTGTTCACAGAGTTCAACCAATTACTAAAACTCGGCATTTTGATTTAAAGACAATTTACAAACGGATTAAGGGCTTGAACCGAGGCATTGCAAGAAAGAAAAGGACTCCAAATAAAATTTTATTGGGTTATTTACTTCTGTCATGAAGGATAAATGATGCAGTAACATCTTCTAAATTTGTCTTTATGAAAACAACGGCTGATTGTTGAGATCAATGCCTCATCATAAGATTGTAGATATAATATTTGAAATGAACATGTTGGCCAAATCTTTGATCATAATATTTTATCAAGTGCAAAGCATGTTCATGGAAATGTACATGTTTTGTTCTATCTTGAAGTGGTAAAGCCAATCCATTAGGAAATAATGTTGGAAATTCCATTGTAAGTAAACCTTATGTATTGTATTCATTGATAGGTGATGAACTAGTTTGTGGCCAAGGGACAACATTATTGTCGGTACTATCTAGATGTAGGATTGTCGTAATGGTGTCTAGTTTAGGCATTGAGGATGGAAGCTGTAGAATAAATGAAGATGTGTTTTCCATTACTTCTTTGGCATGGTTTATGGTGGCTACATTGCCATTCTTTTGTATAGGTTGTTCTTGAGGTGTATCTACTGAATGTAAAAGTTCTGAAATGTCACTATTAGATTCAGGCAATAGCTGCAGTGCGGCTAGATCAATGACTACGTCTTTATAATATTGGTCATGCTGAATTTTGTAAGTCAATGCATTCATGATGTGATACCTATTAACGTAACCGTCATAAGTTAACCCTTCCAAATTAGTTCTACAGACAATAAGGATTTCTAAATCTTGATTTTTTCATGGCAAGGAAATAGCAATTTCTGAAATATCCCTTGGGAAGTTAATTGTGTGGCTTGAATATTTATATTGGCCTCCCCTTGCATGAGTAACTTGGAAAATAGTGTTCAGCTAGCTCAGGAATTCAAATTCAAAAAAATTTGGCTCGAAGGGGACTCTTCACACATCATACAAGCCCTCAAAGGTACTAGCTCTGTTTCTTGGAATATTACCAATTTAATTAAAAATGCTAAAGATATTCTAAATAACTATGTTAGCATTAGTATAACTCATACCTTTAGAGAGGGTAATAAGGTTGCGGATATCCTAGCCAATGAAGGGGTCAATTTGGATAAGGATGTCAAATACATTGGAGAAACTCACATCAAACGGGAGGTTAAAGAGCAATTATACATTGATCGCATCAATGGGTCAAGTTAATCTCATGATTAATTTCTGGGGAACGAGTTCCAAAGATAGATTTTGGGGGCGGATTAACTTTCAAATTATGAGTGTTTCTCGGCATCATATCCAAGATCATATGTGTGCAAAAAATTATAGTAATAATAGTTGGGTTTGTGCGGACATAAGCAACAACTTCAAAACTACGAAAGAGTCTTTACACGGGGAATCCAGAAATAACAAGTTTTCAGAGTTTTATCTGTGGATTGAGAACTGCAGTAGTGGGTATCTTTACTTGCAGCTCAGAATGGGCAGTAACCTAAATGAGAACGAGCCTCCCGGATGCGAGAATTGGAAGAGTGAAAGAAAGGTCTGGAGAAGGCTCCACAAACATGGCTTCACTGACTATATGGAAAAGCTTCACGGAAGCAGAAACTCAGTGTCTTATGGTTTTGCTAAAAGCTGGAGTAACAACAGAGCCACCCTGTTTGGGGAGATTTGGCAAATCGATGAAAATTTGATTGCAGAGGTCATGGGGCTCAAGATGGAGGGGACTAAATTCTACAGGGATCTGAAGTATGCAGCCGAGGCTTTCAAAAATTTCCCAAAGACGGAGGATGAGAAGGGCAAGCTTGTGAAGAAGGACAACATCTCCTACTACACTCCCCAGTAGGTAAAGCCTTTCTAGAAAAAATTCTTAGGGCTTTAATGGAATATTTGACTATGGATGGCAGATTTACAAAAATTAATAGCTATCATTTTGCTATCTTGAACCATTTCTGTCATGGGGCTAAAATATTCTTGCCCTTCTATTTAGCATCCTCTCTAAATGAGAGCCTTGCCGACTATGCTAAAAAGCCTAATTCCTATCCTTTAGCTCACCAGGGACTTATTCTGCTAATATATGAACATATTAAGGATAAGGCTAGGGCAACCAAGGATGATCCTTTGATCATTAACGCTCATATATCTAAGAAATGCAAAGACTCTAACTCAAATGGGGATCAGCCCAACACCCCTACCCATAAAAAAAGGAAAGTTGAAATAGAGCATGAAGAAAAGGAGGTGCATTGTGATGAAGAAGAGGAAAAGGATAAGGACACTGATACTGAAATGGAGCCAAACAAGGATGAGAACTATGGTGAAGGGGAGGAAGGGGGTAATTCTGAGAACCCTCACTCTAACCCTAAGGGTTCAGAAAGCAAGAATGAGGCTCTGAATCCTAAGGAGTATGACAACCCTAATGCTGAGGAGACTGAATAGAGCAAGGACTCTGCGGATACCATCTTGGACACTGCCCGCAATTGCACTCTTGAATTCTTCAATTTCCAAAAATGGGTTGTTGAAAACATCACCAGTATGCAAGGTAAGCAAAGGGAGCCGGAAGATAAGATCAATAAGCTGATTAAGATGTTTGACTCTAGGAAACAAAATGAGGATACGGAAAACAGTGAAGTGGAGGAGGAAATGGAGATGGAGGATTGGTTGGAGAAAGATCTGATAAAAGGGGACCTGAAACATTTGGAGGATGTTATTAGAACTATGAAAGAGCAGGTGGAGGAGGACAAAGACAACGTCAACACTTGGATTTCCCGTAATGAGAAGGCATTGAAAAGCCTTATGAACCACAACCTCCAGGTCCTTAAAGTTTCTTCCCAGAATATGAATGCACTGGTGGATCATTTGGAAAAGAAAAATCAGGAGAAGAACCTTGTAATTATAGAAGATGCTCCAACTTCCAGCCCTACCCATCAGAACCCTAGGCGCAGAACTAGGCAGACTACTGCTGAGAAGGACACCAAAATGAAAGAGAGTCAGATTGGACAGGAAAACAATGACTTGAGGGAAGCGACCAAGGCGATGATGCTCTTGGTACAAAATGCTGAGGAAACTATGAAGAGTTTTTAATTTTCTTGTAATGTTGGGCTTGGGGTCAATTTCTTGCTGGCCTCTTGCTATCCTTTTCTTTGCTGCTGGTTTTTTTGCTGGTCTTTTGCAGCTGTCTTGTTTTGTTTCCTTCTTGAATATCTTTTAACTGTAATCGGGTTTCAGGTCCCTTAAAACTTGTTTTTACTTAATCAAAAACTTGGAAAACAATGTTACTACTTATCAAGTTGCCATTAGTTTTATGTTCAAAGTTATTCTATATACTCTAGTCGGTTATCTCTATTGAGATATTCAGTCGGTATGCACAGTCCAATCGGTTATAGAAGAAAGTAGTCTCAGAGCCTAGTATACACCGAGCTATCTACCGAGTATCATTCCATGTCCACCAAGTAGCAAAGATGACACACTGAGTTGATATACACCAAGTGAAACATGTTACCAGATTCATTGAACCTGGACATACATATGAAAACGTGTTACAAGATCGAGGAACATCTAACCGTTATCACATTGGAAATTGCACTTAAAGATTGTGTATGATTTTGAGGTCATCTAACCAATGAAATATTTTGCATGGTTATTCATTCGATAAAAAATGTTTGTAAGATCGAAGCAATGAATGGATCACCGACATGAGAGATCTATTTATACAACATGGATTAAGATCAGACATATACATGTAGCATGATAGAAAGGAAGATATAGAAATATAGGAAGCAAGACATGTGAAAGCACTAAGTGTTGTGACTATTACAGAGACACAGAGGTCACCGAGAAGGATTTCAGAGAACAGTCAAAGAACAGAGTAAACAGAAGGGTTTACCGAGTTACTATATGGGTTACCGAGGTATGCTATAAGCAAGATAATCTTATTCTAAGCACATAGAATCTGCTATAACATTTTAGATGTAAAGTTGCAGATATTTGTAATGATTTTATTGTAATATTTTGAAGTTGTAAGAGAAACCTTTAACAGGGTAAAAGACTCTAATAAAGTCTATAAATTGTATAGCCTCTAACCAGGTGCAACATTTAGTTTGTGTTGTAAAATCCTTTAGCAAGGTAGATCTAACAGATCTTGATACTCCTAACAGGGTAAGCTATCAGAAATAGCTAAACATGTAGCTCTAACTGAGCAACCTTTATTATTGCAGTAGTGAAGTTGTGGGTGCCATCCCCACCGCAATTTTTCTCTCTAGCCAAGAGTTTCTGTGTAACCAAAATATATGTGTTATGGAGTGAATCATGTATGATTGTTATCTATTTGTTTTAGCTTTATATTATGTTACTGCACTATTCAGTTTATATATAATAGTAAAGTTATTATTGAAAGAAAAGTTTTAGAGTACTGATTCACCCCTCCCCTCTCAGTACATTAGCTTTCCATATTGGGCCTAACAATTGGTATCAGAGCTTCAATCTTGGAAAAGGGTGTAACTGCCTAAAGAGAAAGATCTTATCAATGGAAGGCTATAAACAATCTCGGAGGATTGTGTATCTGCAAGAAGAGATGGATCATGCTAATCAAGTGATTGCAGACATGCAAAGACAAATTCAAAAATCTTTGAAAGTGAGAAGAAGATTATCTGATGATTTACAGGACTCTCAAGAGTTAGTGGAACAAATTGAGACATCATCTGAGAATAGTATATCTAAAGAGACTGAAGAAATGATTGGAGTATTGAAAGAAAAGAACAAAGCACTGGCTGATCAACTAAAAGTAATGAAAAGAGAACATGAACATTTTAGCACACAGATGACTGAAAATCTTGATGCATTGAGAACAACCAAGGATAAAGTAAGAGATCTAGAAAGAGAGAAACAACAACTTGAAGTCTTAGTATCTGATAAGAATGATGAAATCACAAGGATGACTGGAATTCAACAAAACCTGTCAGATCAACTAGGTTATGCACATCATGAAGCAAATCTGAAAGATGATGAGAATCAAGCATTGAAACTTGAAGTATCAAGATTGACTGATGAACTTGAAACAGAGAAGAAATCCAAAGAAATACTGAAGAAGAGTTATGAAGCATCAAAGATGTTGGATGAGCAATTGAATACAAGATGACCCAACAAAGATGCAGGACTCGGTTACAAAGGAAAAGACTCTACCAAGAAGAGAATTCATACTACCAAGAGAGGAGAATCATCAAAGCAAGTTGGAATCAAGAAGAACATCAAAAGAAAGAAGCCTATTTGCAACTACTATAGAAATCAAGGTCACACTGCCAACATGTGCCAAATCAGAAAAGGTAAGCAACCGAATGTCACTAAGTCCAATGGTTATTGTTACAACTGCAATAGATATGGTCACACATCTAATCAATATAGGACAAAGTTTGTTAACAATTATCAGAAGGAAAAATTCAAAGGGTTTTGTAAAAACTGTAATAGATATGGACACAGTACCAATAAGTGTTGATTTAAGCAAAAGAACTATATGTGGTCTGCACACCGAGCAAATGCTAGAGGTTACCGAACTCACACAAATCCTTACCAACAGTATTCTGCAGTACCATGGGATTACAATACAAGGATATGGTGTGAATGTTGTGGAAGATATGGACATATAAGTGCCAACTGCTTTATAAGGTTTGGGATGAACAACCAAAGATCATGGAGAAATCCTGGTATGGCATGTTTTCATTGTCACAAAGTTGGACACTTGGCTGGAGATTGCAAAGATCAACCTAGAAAAGACACTGAGGAAATAAAAGACAAATTACAGATGATTTGGAAAAAGAAAGAAATTGTGTCAAATGAAGAAAGCACCTTACCTACCGAGTTAGGTGCACCTATTCCAAATTAATGGGTAAAGGTATGAAGGGATTACATTCTCTCAAGGTTAAATCTTAACAGTTCCTACTTTATTATGTACTTAATTCAAAATCTGCATAATTGAGATGTAGTAGTAAGTTTGAAATTATATCAAAGTCTTTTGGAGCACTATACAGGAAACCTGTCAAGTCGGTGAATACAGGAAACTTGTCAAGTCGGTAAATGAAGGAAGTTTGGTTACTCGGTTAAAGCTAAAAAAAAGGAAGAAAGTTTAATGGAACCGAGTGCATTTAATGTTTTTGACGTAACCCGCACGGAGCCCTATAAGGTATTTTGTGTACTTAAAGCATTTTCGCGGTCATTTTTACTTACCAAGTTTTTGAGAGAGCAGAGCAAAGCAAATCCAAGGCGATCAAACCTCCTACAAAGAAAATTCAAGGTATTTACATCAATCTCAATGCATTGTTAAGCTGGTTTATCGATCTTATCAAGTTGTCATTATCTGCTAAGTGTGAAGTGTCTGCCGTTTGAAAGTCTTGAAACCCTAAGGATCTTTTGTTAGTTTTTATCTGAAATCTACAAATGGCACCTAAGATCCAAGATCCCATTGTTGTCAAGAATGTTGAAAAGCCCTCACTAAAATACTCTTTGACTCCCAAAGTTGCATTTGAATCGGATGACAAAACCGCATTTTCACTCATCCCGAATAGAGTGTTATTAGTCAAGGATGTGAGATTCTTCACCAAATGTCGTGTTGAAGAACTCGGTCATGTTGAAATCAAAGACACCTATGATGAATTATGCACAGATGGTAAATTGAATAGCAAGTATGATCACATTAAGATCAAGGGATTAACTAAAGCCCTAACCTATCCCCGTGTGTTCAAACCCCAATGGGTCAAGTTTGTTCTGAGCAGAGTTCACGATGATTTCATGTGGTTAGAGGAGCAACTATTTAAGATTACCAAGGAAATCATTCATCTGATTACCGGTTACCCTATTTATGATCATGCCCAAGCCCAAAAGATGATATCACAAAAGGAATTGATTAGTTTAACCAGAGTGGAATCAGATTGCAGAGGACTAAAATTGAACAATGTCACTAATGCAGAACTAAAATTTTCCATTAGAGTAATAGGTTACTGTTTCTTCCAATCAGCAAGGGAAAATAGTGTACCCTGTGTAGTAGTAGACCTAGCATACAAAATTGTGAAAAAGGGAATGAAAATTGATCTTTGTGAGGTGTTGTTGAAAAACCTGTTTGAGAATCTGAACACCATCAGGAAGCCGAAGAAGAACAACTCGGCTAATACACTAAAGTTTGGATCACTACTTGTATGCATGTTTTTCTATTTTGAAAAATTCTTTCCATCAGTCGGTAAAGTTGTTTGGGAACTACACTGACCAATCACCCATCAGATAAATGACTTCATTAAGAAGCTAGGAGATAATTTCAATGATATTATGGATGATTACTTCAGTAAATTTTAAGAGAAAATGCATAACAGGTATAGAATTCCACCCCAGCTAGTGGAGAAATACAAAAATGACATATGTTTTGAAGTAGACACTAATTACTGTTATGTGAATGTTGTGGAACTAAGAACTCAATCTTTGTCACTGATGGGTTAGGAGATTGATTTTGACATCACACAACAACAAATTTATGCATTTCTTGCATTGCCAAGATATGCTACCGAGCTGAGGTATGGAACCTATGAAGAAGTAAAGGAAAAAGTAAAGATGAGCATTGTAGTACCCAAAGCTACAAGAAAGTCAACAAAGATGATAAAGGCATTATCAGAGAAATTTGGAGAAGATTCTTCCTCCACACCTGTCAAAGCCACTTTAGCCATTATCGAAGAGGAATCTGAAGCCCAAGAGGCAGCTATAACATTGAGCACTGAATTGCCTAAGGGAAAAGTGTTGAAAAGAAAGAAATTGGATTCATCAAAGGCCTCACCGACTCCACCAGCAAAGTGACCTAACACTAGAGAATCTGTAGCTTCACTGAGTAATAAAGAAAAGAGTGTTACTATTCCTAAGGTAACAAAAACTTACAAGAAAACTACTCGGAGACTCATTTTGGCAAAAGAGTCTAGCGACACCGAATCTGAGGATTCTAGCAAATTTCAGATTGTCAAGAGCAAGAAGGTAAATATACATAGTGTTGAAAATTTCTATGCTAATCTGAAAGAATTTGGTGGATTTGGAGGATTTAGATATGTCAAGTATGAAACCAGAAATAATGATGAAAAGAGACAAATTGAAGAAGCTGTCATCTGCACACTTCTAAAATTTTGATTGGCTCCATTGGAACTATCTAAGTCACTTCCAAATGAATTATATTTACATATTGACAATAGGTGGAAGTATGCAATGGACTTGGAGAAATAGACCAGAGAAAGAAGTCTGGTACATCTCTTTCCTAACATGTCAGTAGCTGAAATAAAGTAACATCTGACAACCTACAACTCAAAGTTTCTCGTCAAACAAAGAGCCTTAAAACTGGCAAATGGGTTGTATATTGAAGTAGAAAATGAGACAAAAGCAAAGTGGCAGGAAATCTTTAAAATCAAGGATGTTGGTGAGCAAGCTACAGTTGAAATTGTTGATGTCACCGAGAAAGATCCTGATGTTATCGAGCAAGACCTTGCTGACACCATTCAAATAGATGAAGATATCATGGATACAGAGGCACCGGAACAGGAAATGATAGAAGGCAATGCATATGAAAAACTTGTATCCAGTGAATCAGTCTTGGAACAAGTTCAGCGTTATCCACTGGTCAATCAACCTGTCTCAACTGAAACCCCTTAGGATATGGATAAAGGCACTGAAGGTCACAAGTCTACAACATGAGAAGGTACTACTAAAAAACAAACGTCTCAAGCACCTTCTAGCACTGAAAATGTTGTAACTAAGACACCGAGTACCACCAAAGGACTCTACAGAGGCTAAAGAAACCGATCAAAGTGTTGCCTCTATTGAGCAACCTACCAAGGGTCATCAAGCCTCACAAGCTATTGTCTTAGTTCAATCGGTGAAAGGTAAAGAAAAGAAGATGAAAAAGCATAGTTTTAAAATCGATTTGTCAAAACCAATAGTGTTGCCCAATGTAGACATATCAAAATTAAAGGGGAAATCACTCATTGATTTCGGTGAACTATGCAAAGCAAAGGCTAAACAAGAGAAGCAAATGGCGATTGAAAAGAAAAATAAAGTACTTCAGAAGGTGAAAACACTCTTAATAGATATGCTACTTGAAGTTACAGTGTCAACAGATGTAGCCATCCACATTCAACTAGATGAACTCCTAACAAAGATAGAGACATCTGGAGTAGATGCATCGAAATATTTGAGCAAGCTAAAAGACAAAGAGCTCACTGCAAAAATGATAGAAGAGGTACAGAAAGCTATAGCTATTGGCAAAGTTAAACTTGTCAAATTTATTGCTAAGTTGACTCCTCAACTCAAGCACATTCATTATTTATTTCAGAAACTTTGTACATTTTTTGTATTCATTAAAGACATCAAAAATAAAACGGAAGCAATTGAGAAAGAGATCACCGATCTCTCAAATAAGTTGACCACAGAGCCAAATTCAGTTCAAAATTTCTATACAAAGCTACAACAGCTCATGGCTCAACAATTGGACCTAAGAAATGAAGAACACAAGATTAGGATGGACATAATGAGACTTCAGACATTATTCCTTCCTCATCTTTCATCCATCCAAGAACAGATCAACTGAGCTACATACCTATCTACTACACAAGAGGGAAGCACTTTAGATGGCTTAATATCATTATTGGCTGACATTCAAGCCCAGAATTATTTAATGGACAATGTAAAGGATGCACTCTCTATCGCTCTCACTGAAGCATGGACAAAGTACAAATCCATTTTTGACTAGTTGCCACCACCGAATGGTAACTAAGTTTTGATGTTTGTAAAAAAGGGGGAGTGATATAGTATTAGAGGAGTGATATAGTATTCAAAGCATCAAAGTATAGTATCAAGCAAAAGGAGTGTAGTATACAGGGGGAGTATACCAAGCAGAGTATCCAAGAGCAGTGAACCGAGTAGTGAACAAAACAGTAAGCAAAGAACAAGAGTAGATCACCGAGCATGCAAAATCAAAGTTTTTTATAGTATATCGATAAGGGGAGTATATCTGGATTTACTATTTCATTGACTATTGTATATACTGTCAGTATAGTCAAATTTTGCAAGTATATAGATTATTGAGTTATAACTTTGAAAGTAGTTTTTGTCAAACATCTCAACTAATGTCAAAAGGGGAGATTGTTACTACTTATCAAGTTGCCATTAGTTTTATGTTCAAAGTTATTCTATATACTCTAGTTAGTTATCTCTACCGAGATATTCAGTCGGTATGCACAGTCCAATCGGTTATAGAAGAAAGTAGTCTTAGAGCGTAGTATACATCGAGCTGTCTACTGAGTATCATTCCATGTCTACTGAGCAGCAAAGATGACACACCGAGTTGACATACACCGAGTGAAACATGTTACCAGATTCATTGAACCTGGGCATACATATGAAAACGTGTTACAAGATCGAGGAACATCTAACCGTTATCACATTGGAAATTGCACTTAAAGATTGTGTATGATTTTGAGGTCATCTAACCAATGAAATATTTTGCATGGTTATTCATTCGATAAAACATGTTTGTAAGATCGAAACAATGAATGGATCACCGACATAAGAGATCTATTTATACAACATGGATTAAGATCAGACATATACATGTAGCATGATAGAAAGGAAGATATAGAAATATATGAAGTAAGACATGTGAAAGCACTAAGTGTTATGACTTGGGAAAGACACTTTAAAATATAAGGTTGCTCACCTGGGTCCATATTGTTTGATGAGGAGAAACAGTGAATGCCTCTTTCAATAGAACATCTCTTGCAAACAACTGCATGGTCTGCATGTTTAATAATCATGCCCACATAGCTTTATCTACAAATAGAACATGCCTCTGTGAGCTCCAACTTGTCAATTTTTTTTTTAAAGTTAGACAATGTGTGTTCGAATGTAGGAGTTTGCAAGATGAGCTCAAGAGAAGTACAATGTGTTTGGGGAACATTATTTGGCTGAGGGTCATTGGTTTGCATTTCTAATAGTGTGTGGAAGTCACTATCAAGCACTTGGTGTGCACATCATTTCATTTTCCGTTTGTTGGAGATATTGACCCTATTCTTTGCATAGTAAGTTCTATTTGTTTTCTTCCTCCTGGATTTGATGGCATCACCTTGTTGTTTGGAAGGTTGAATATATATCTATTAGTTGTAAGAGAACACAAGTGTGTTAGAATTCTAACAATTGAAGAGAGAAGGTATTGAAGCATGTATGATAGTATGGATACAGTTACATTGTCTTGTATTAATGGAACTGCAAGAAAATCAAGGCATATGCATAGGCATATAATATATATCTCTATAGTTACATATTTCTATATAGATAAATACGTGTGTATATATATGCACATGAAAATACATATACATACATACATATGTACATAGATATATGTATGTATGTAAATACATATATAATTGTACTGAGGCATATACATACATATAAATACGTGTGTATCTATATAAAAGTATATAAGAACAAATATATGTTTTTTCGTGGAAATTTTTAGGTGGATACGAACGTTTTTGGATTGTGATGTGTGCCTTTTGATCGAATCTTGGTGAAGTGGTGAACAAAAAGTGATGGGAACTAAAAACAGGTTAATCCTAATTTGTAATCTTCTTCTCTTTTGTTTTCTGGTCCTCATTTCCTTGTGAATTGTATTTTCTTTGCAAGATTTCAGTTGATTAGTATTTACTTTGGTGAGTGCACACTTTAGCTATGACATCCTTTGCTGAAGTCATTATGGAAATATATATACACATAGATATATAATTATATATACATACAGATGTATGTATAAATATACATATGTATATATACATATCAATGAAATATGTGTATATCTGTATAAATAGAAATGCACATATATAAATACATGTATATGTATATATAATTGTATAGCTATGTATAAATATTTATTTGGACATATGTGTATATATATACATATCTATGTATGGTATTTTTTATATAACTTTGGCTGCGAGAACATTTGGAGAAAGTGATATATATATATATAGTTAGGAATTTGGAAATCATCAAAGCAATATAAACATTAGCCTAGCTCAATCACAAAACCAGATTGCAATGATAACAAAACCTACAAGCATTCAATAGAGATATGGAAATGAAACATTCAATTCAAACGCAAACCATCACAAATGCAGATGTCTCCTCCATGATTCTCCATTGTCCTTCTTTCTCCTTCAAATTGCTTTGTTTTGTGGATCTCACCTTCAAGTGCATAAGCATAATGTGAAAGCAAGATTGACAAGATGGTAGCGCAAGAGTACTAGAAGCGTGATTGATTTGGGGATTCTTTGATTGAAGAAATTCATCCAATTTATAGACAAATTGGAGAAATGACAAGATTAGCATGAAGAGATTTGAAAGGAAATTTCAAATCAAGAATGACAAATATGACAAATTATGACAAAATTGACACTTTCTATGCGAGATTGATTGATTGACAAATTATGACAAAATTGACAAGGTTGCTATGCAAAATTGATTGATTGACAAATTATGACAAATTATGACAAATTTGCTATGTCATTCCCATGAAATTAGGAGAAATATTAGAGAAAATAGAAAATTAGATGAATTAGAAATTAGGAGAAATTAGTAAATTGGAAAATTAGGTAAATTAATTAATAATTTTTCATTCATTAATTAATTCACAAAAAGAGAGAAGAATTAGTTAGCCAATTAAATAAATATTTAATTGTGACAAGAAGACTTAGGATAAATAAATAAATTATTTAACCTAGAGGGAAAATGACAAACAAGGTTAAATGAATAAATCATCAAACCTTAGAAGATGAATTAGAAATGCAAGGACGACAATTAGGTCTTGATAAAGGATAATTGATGTCGATTCGATCATGATTTTGATTAACAAAGGACCAATGCTGACAAACGATTTGATTGATAAATGCGCCAATTGACGAGGAACAATGACAAATTGATCCAAATTGACATGATTGAGAAAGACGATGATCGATGACAAATCGATTGCCAAAATGACAAGATTGAAAAGAGAACAACAATCGATGACAAATCGATCACAAAATGACAAGATTGAAAATGACAACGATCGACGAGAAATCTATCCCAAAATGATAAGATTGATAAGAGGACAAAACCCTAATTCCATCATCGATTAGGATTGACGATGTCCAAAATGAAATCAAATTGACGATGTCAAAATATGCCAAATGAGCACGCACATTGATGCGACAGGATAAGATCGACCAAAATCATGATTGAAGATTGTTATCGACAAGACCAAATTCGAAAGCGAGACAAATGAAGAATGCAAAAGAAGGACTCGATGCTCGCAAATGATAAAGACCAAGTGCGCAACATAGGAGAAATGTTAATGCGACGCAAAAACCCTAAAATAAGGCAATGTGCCAATGTTAAAGTATGACTCCGCAAGCGTTGACCATTTTTAGACATCTACATTTTGCCCCTCTTTGAGACAATGCGATTTTAAGCGTTGTTTCAAAGAACAATAATGAAAATGCCCCAGACAATGACAATGACATATGCATGCCCCCTCGAGGAATTGGCTAGAAACATCCAGAAAAGAGGCCAATTGATCAATAAGAATGATAGAAAAATGATTGGATCAAATGGATCAAGAATCGGAGATCGGATGCATGAATGACAAGCAATGGAAGGTGAAAAAGACCGCGACCAGCAAAGATGGAGAGGACGCACGTCCATCTAGGTACTAACAAAGAGCTATAAATGAGACAAGGAGAAGGAAAATAGCTCATTTGCACTAGCCAAAGTGGAGGATTTGTTGCTCTGGAAAAGGACCCTTACAGAGAGATGGCGAACATTCCAATGGAAAATCACCTTGGGGAATGTGTATGCACCTACAGATGACCGGACGACGCGGGAGTAGTGGTATGTATCTCAAAAACCCATAGTGTCAATTTCATGAATTTTGCTTGCTTGCGGGACATTGCGGGGCCCACAAGGAACGAAAAAAATGACTTTTGTGCCTGTGTGGGCACATCCTGCGCTTGTGTGGGATGTCCTACGCTTGTGTAGGGTACACAGGCGCAAGTTGATGCTACACAGGCGCAAAACAGGGTACATAGGCGCAGTTGTGCACTGACAACCCTAATTTGACCAAAAACAGCATGTGAATGATCCCAAAAAGGGGAATAAGAGTAGGATAGGTTAAAATAGATAAAGAACACCCTGATTTGTGGAGGAAACAAGGAAATGCAACCCATAGGAGCAAACCCTAAAATTGACAAAGTGTGCCCCAATTGTGATGTAGAGTCGACAGTATCCACTGATTACGCAAGAGAACCGACCTGACTACTTCATGTTACGACATAGACTCAGGAGTACGGACAGAGATACATTAGCAGGACTTGGATTATACCATATCACATTCATGCCCGAGATTAGGGCAAACACAGGACTGCTTACCGCATTGGCAGAGCGATGGCATTCAGAGACTTCCTTTTTCCATCTGGCGACTGGAGAGGCGACTGTGATGCTAGAGGATGTATGGCGCATCCTCCGCATTCCGATTCATGGGGAGATGATAGAGTATGACCCAGTGACAGGGAGAGATTCTTTGTGCATATTATTTGAGTGCGACACAGAGGACCTGGATATCATAGAGAGGGAGATTGGCTGGGAGACCATGGCATCAGAGTATGATCAATGATATGTGGTGATAGCCGTGGTTATAGCATGCCTATTAGTAGGGGACAGACGAGGACATGGATTCCCTATTGGATGGGGAAGAGTGCTAGAGTGGATGGTGACAGAGGGGAATGTGTATGCATGGGGACCATGTGTGCTTGCTATGCTATATTTTTCAGTTGCATCAGATAGCATACCAGGGAGTGCAGACTTTGAGCTGTGGGGTCACACTGTTACAGGTATGGGCATTTGAGCACATAGCCATATGTCGACCAATTGCCGTGAGATAGGTAGTACCTCATCGACCATATGTGTACTGTTATGGGGGAGCACTGAGATAGGGTCTTTTTGGATACATACTGTATTGGCCACATGAGCTAGACAGATTGAGGGAGTTCACATGGAGGCCATATCTTGATTTCCCTAGATGGTCAAATGATAGTGATGAGCTACCGTATTGCAGATAGGAGAGATACCTGATTGGGCGACCAGTGAATCGCCAGAGGGTGATTGAGATGTACCTGCCAGAGAGAGTCAAACGATAGTTTGGAGAGAGGCAGGATGTACCGAGAGGGACTGCACACGTTGCCCGATCTCACAGAGAGACGAGTCAGTGGGGGAGGATGATTCAGCCACACATAGCATATGCTGACTTCACACAGCTACAGTAGAGACAGTGGGATTGGAGATCAAATGTGGTGGATGTCAAGATGACAGAGGAGTATGAGTGATGGTTTGCACAACGACGGCCAATGCCATTGACAGATCTTGATATTTCGGTACCTAGGAGACAGGAGGACTTCCCACTCGCTAGAGAGGAGGAGGGAGATGATGAGGATAGAGAGGAGGATGAGGAAAGAGAGGATGAGGGGGATGACGAGGACGAAGATGATGAAGATGAAGATTATGAGCCAGATTCAGCTGATCAGGAGTCATTACAGGATATACCCATAGAGCCAGAGACAGCTAGCATAGAGGAGATGGAGATATGTAGGGCCACCATAGCAAGTCAGCATGATCACATTGCGACATTAGAGAGATAGAATGCTATCTTGAGGACAGAGCAGGATCAGTTCAGAGTGGAGATAGCCAGACTTACAGCGGGTCGAGATACAACAATAGCCCAGGCGCAACAAGTAGAGCAGAGAGTGACTGAGTATATTGGGTCGATTAGGGATGCCAGTGCACGTGAGATGGCACAGATGTTGGTAGAGACCGAAGAGGAGATACGCCATTGGAGGACACTATATGAGAGTGCAGTTCCACCAGATCAGAGAGCAGCATCATATCGGGCACGATCGAGGACAGAGAGCAGGCCACGTTCTTGGAGGTCAGTGAGCAGCGTGGGGGTGAGTGGACCTATGAGACCACCACAGCTAGGACCTGGGGCAGGAGGGACATCATCCTTGAGACATGGCAGGGATGAGGAGGACAGAGGGAGCACCTAGTGACAAAGGCACGTGCTCTTTATGATAGAGACATATGTAGTTTGACATTTTTTATTCAGCCCGCGGGTCATACTTAGGACGGACAGTCCAATTTTGTACTCCGATATTGTTTTGATATATTATATGATATGTAGCTATATGATGGGATGCAATGGGTTATGGCATATGTTTACTTTCCATGCATGGATGTCTTATGCACTGTTTATTGTGGAACATGTATGGATACATTTTTATGTGTTTTTGATGCATTTATAATATGAAATGGATAAAATGCTTGATATAATGCAAATGCACTAACCAATGGTTATAATGTAGCTAATGTTATAATGCAAATGTACTAATCAATGAATGTAGGATGCAGCTTATGTTTGTGGAAATCGGAGCACTAGACCAAACTGACTGCCCAAACTGACGGAAGAAATGTTAGTAAGAAGAAATTAGATAGAGGACAGTTAGAGATGAAGAAAAACTTGCTTTCACCAATGCACAGAAGTAGGTGAGAACCTTTATTTGATATGGCAAAATGGATGCGACGCAACATGGCAATGAAGGCCAGAGCGACAATGCAATCCCTTTGCGTAAGACAGACACATCGCACACAAGGAATGAGTGAATCATCCTAGGGTGCATACATCAAGGGTCGAGGTATGTGCGGTGTTCACAGAGCGAACATACTTATCACAGACACCCAATGATATAGTTGCCCTAGTTTGTAACAAACATTCCACAAACAACAAACACAACAAAAAAACAAAAGGGACCATGAACCATCCCAGTTACTCTAAATCATTCAGTGACATCATCAAGCAATATAGGAACATGATCGAAGATAAATCAATAAATGATAAGACTCGCTAATTCCAACAAGTCAAACAAACATCTTGATCTTCATTGTCAAAAGTTGAAAGTGTTGATAGGACGATCATGTTGTCTGGTTTCAGGGAATGCGGTACCCCGTCTAAGACAGGACACAGTCTGGTTTTGAGTATACCGCACCCTGTATAAGACCCATGATAGTAGTGACAAGGTCAAATGATATTGATGTTGATGTTCGATTGATAAGACAATTGTGATCAGTTTGAATGTCTGGTTTGATTGAAAAAGTTTATCTGTTATTGCGTGATTTCATTGAAGCACAATGTTTGATAGATTGTCGTTGGATGTATGCTCAGCGATCTGTCTTACGCACAAGGGGATATTATTTTTTTTGTTTTTTTTTTATTTTCAAGTTTTTACAATTTTGTTTGTTCATTTTTTCAGGACTGTATTTGACTTTTTTTGGATTTTTTCAGGACATTTTTCGATTTTTATGATTTTTTTTTTTTTAGGACATTTTGCAATTTTTATGATTTTTTCAGGAGATTTTTCAATTCGAAAGTTCCAGTGATTGATCATGACAAGGGGCATGCACCCAATGCACATCTGAAAGACATACATAGAGACTAGAACTGAAACATATGCACAAGAAACCGGAGTATGCAAGACAATGATGTTGACCAATCACAGGCCTGGAACAAAACATTGGGTCAGGACAAGGATAGGTGCGATAAACCTGTAGAAAGAAAGCATAGCTAGAGGTCATGATAGATGACGAAGCAATGATCTTTTTACACATGGTGCCTATTTGCCAGGTTTTCACCATGGTACTTGCCCAAAGCGCTTGTTTGCCAGGTTTTCACTAGAGGGCGAATTTTTCTTTACTTTTGTTTGTCTTTTTCTTTTTTTCTTTTTTTTTCACTTTTTTTTTGTATTTTTTTCAGGATCATATTTGAAGAACTGCTGATAGAAAATTATGCCCAGTACTTGTGAAGGTGCATACTATTGACTGGATCTGACAAAGGTTCACCTTCTGGGGTTGCAAGCTGATATGCCCCCGAGCCATAGGCTGCAGTAACTATGAAAGGCCCAACCCAATTAGGTTCAAACTTTCCTTTGATGATGTTGGTAGATTGTGCATTCTTCGGGTTTGCCTTTAAAACCAGATCTCCCACTTCAAAGTGTCACCCTTTGACCTTCTTATTATAAGAGCGACGGAGATGGTTTTGATATGCCTGCAAATGTGTCAAGGATGTCTGACATTTCTCATCTAACATCTCAAGCTGATGCAACTGAGAGACTCTGTGCATCTCATCATCAATCAAATGTTGCAAGGAAACACGCAAAGAGGGAATCTCCACTTCCAAGGGTAAAATGGCTTCAGCACCATACACCAAGGAATAAGGTGTTGCACCAGTAGGTGTGCGGATAGAAGTGCGATAAGCCCATAGTGCTGGATTCAACTGTACATGCCAATCTCGACCAGTGGCATTGACAACCTTTTTCAGGATCTTGATAATGGTTTTATTTGATGCTTCGGCTTGACCATTACCCTGTGGATAGTATGGAATGGAAAAATGGTGTTGGATGTGAAACTTTTCACAGAGTTCCTTGACATCTTTATTCTTGAATGGATGGCCATTATCTGTGACTATGGCAAGGGGAACCCCATATCGGCATATGATATAATTCAATAGGAATTTTGAAATTTGCACACCAGTGATATAGGTCATGGGGATAGCCTCGATCCATTTTGTAAAATACTCTGTGGCTGTAATGATAAACTTGTGTCCGTTTGCAGATGTCGGGTGAATCTTGCCAATAAGATCCAATCCCCATTGAGAAAAGGGCCATAGAGATATGACATAATGAAGCTCTTGTGCTAGCACATGAATGTAATTTCCATGAATTTGGCATTTGTAGCACTTCTTGACAAAATCATGAACATCCTTTTCCAGAGTGGGCCAATAATACCCAGCACGAATCAACTTTGTGGCTAAGCTCAGACCATTGAAATGGCCCCCACATATACCATCGTGAACCTCACGTAAAGCCATTTGTGCTTTGTCAGAATCCAAACACCTGAGGAGGGTATGGTCAAAGGAACAACGGTAAAGGGTGTCGACAATGATGACATATTTGGCTGTCTGTCAGATGAAGGCTCGACGTTGGTTAGCGGAAAGGTTAGGTGGTAAGGCTTGGGATTTCAAATATTGATAGACGTCATTGTACCATGGGGAGTTAGGACCAACAAAAACACACATCACATTTGCTATCAAAATTTCAAAAGAAGGGACAAGCAACTGTTCGACCAAAAATTCACATTTGTCCATATTGCGGGGCATATTTAACATGGAAGCAATCATAGCCATCGCATCTGCTGACTTGTTTTGAATTCTTGGAACTTGACTGAAATGGATAGCCGTAAATTGTCTTGAAGAAATCTACCATATGTTTGTAGGGAATAAGCTTTTCATCTTTTGTTTCGTAGTCATCATTCACTTGACGGATGACTAACTGAGAATCTCCATAGACTTGTAAATGTGTGATGTTCCAGTGGATTGCTACTTGGAGTCTTGTGACCAGAGCTTCATACTCTGCAATGTTATTGGTACAATGGAAAGTTATTCTGTAGGATTTGCGAATAGCATCGCCTTGAGGGGTGACAAACAATATACCTGCTCCGGACCCGAAGTTGGTATGGGATCCATCAAAATATAACTTCCATTCATTAGAAGATGTGAAAGCAAAGACTGATTCATCCAAAAAATCAGTCAACATGGGATGATCATCATAAATAGGAGCCTCGGCAAGTTGATTTTCTATGATTTGTCCTTTTATTGCCTTTCGCTCCATGTATTCAATATCAAACTCACTGAGAATCATAACCCACTTTGCTAGGCGACCTGTCAAAGCTGGCCTACTAAGCAAGTATTTCAAGGGATCAATTTTTGCAACTAGCAATGTCTAATGACTTAACATACAGTGTCAAAGCTTCTGTGTTGCAAATACTACTGCTAAACATGCCCGTTCAATAGTTGAATAATTCAGCTCATAGCCCACTAGTGTCCGACTGATATAATAAATAGCCCGCTCTTTGCCTTTCTCATCCTGTTGGGCCAAGAGAACTCCTAGTGTTGTTTCAGTTGCAGAAATATACAATATAAATGGCTTCCCTTCTATAGGAGGCATTAGAATAGGTGGCGACAACAGATAATCCTTGAGAGCTTGAAATGCTGATTGACATTGCTCAGTCCATTTAAAAGCAACACCTTTATGCAATAAATGCTGGAAAGGATGACATTTGTCTGCTAATTGAGCTATAAACTGGCGGATTGACTGTAGCTTTCCTTGCAGACTTCTTAGTTGATGGAGATTGGAAGGAGGAGGCATATCCATTATTGCTTTAACCTTGGCAGGGTCGACTTCGATGCCTCTGTGAGAAACAATGTACCCTAGTAATTTGCCAACTGTGACACCAAAGACACACTTCTTTGGATTGAGTTTGAGCTTGTAGGTCTCCAATCGGTCAAAGATTGGGCCCAGGATGGCTAGATGACTATCTCTTGTGACAGATTTGCATAATAAGTCATCAACATAGTCCTCCATCAAAGTATGCATGAAATCATGGAAAATTGTCGTCATAGCTCTTTGATATGTTGCTCCAACATTTTTAAGACCAAAGGGCATCACATTCCAGCAGTAAGTACCCCAAGCACATGTGAATGTAGTCTTACGTTGATCTTCAGGAGCAATGTGAATTTGGTTATAGCCGGAGAAACCATCCATCGATGAGAGCATCTCATATCCAGCAGTCATGTCAACTATGATGTCTATATTTGGCAGTGGAAAGTCATCTTTAGGGCATGCTTTATTGAGATCCCTAAAATCCGTACAGATTATAATGCCCCTAGTTACTTTGCTAATTGGTACCAAATTTGAAATCCAGTCTGCATAATCAATGGGTCTGATAAAGCCCACGTCTAGTAATTTTTTTAGTTCTACCTTGACCAAGAGAGCCACCTGGGGATGCATCTTTCTGAGTTTCTGTTTGACAAGCTTGGCATCTGCTTTTAATGGCAAGTGATGAAGGACTAATTCTGGATCAAGGCTAGGCATATCTGCATAGGACCACGCAAAACTAATCTTTTTCTCACGAAAGAAATTGACAAAATCTATCTTTTCCTGTTTTGATAGAGAAGCAGCGAAATGAATGACCTTAGGGTTGTTAGGTGTACCCAAATTTATTTCTTCGGTCATTTCCACAAGCAATGTTGATTTATCCTGACTTGATAGGGGTATGTCCAATCTTCCTCCTTTGGGCACCTTAGAGAGGTTTTCACCCACAGGTACGTCTTTTATTTTTACTTTTTTATGATCAGAGAGTGCCTTACGGTTTTCACTCAAAGACTTATCTTTTTGATTTTGTACTTTTTCTTTTCTTTTTTCATTTTTATGACTGGAAGATGGAGTTGACTCCCCAAAATATGTGTGGAATCCAGATCAATAGCAAATCTTGCCTTATGATCGCCTTGTGGTATGCCTTTCCGTAGTCCAAGGAATTCTGCAATTGCTTCCTCATTTTGAAAACAATCCAATGTGAGTGGTTCTTGTTGGTCATGTTGGATAAGCTATGAATAGACAAGGGGCATGTCATCATCATTTTTAAGGAGAGAGAGGGTCGAGATGGTAAAGATGTAAACATCCATGGTATCACTGTCCGAACTGCTCGCATCTGATTCGGAACTTGGGTCCCAGAATGACTCTATCCAAGCATTAGGACATGTTTTAGGAGGGGGAGTTATTTCATGTTTGTCTTCCATGGGCAAATCATTAGGGTCAAGGAAAACATTGTCAAGGGCATAGGAGCTAGAAGAAAAAGAACTCCACTCCCATTCATTGGAATCAGTTTCAGGTTAGGTATCCTCAGGTTTTGTTTCATCATCAGAGTCATGCCCCTATCTACATGTGGTCATTTTGGTAGACGAGGGTCCAATTCACAATGGTACAAAACCTAACCCTAAAGTTGGAGGTCACATCTTGGGTATAATAGGTTCTAGCCTTCCTTTCTTGTCAGGGCCTAAGCCACTATAGCCGTCATATCCTTTCTTCTGCAGCATAGTAAATCCTTTGTCGTACCGCTCCACCGACAACCTGACAGGTGGGGTCTCAGTTGGATCCTTATAAAGCGAATCTATTGCATCATCATCCAAAGTTTCTTTGTCAAGTTCACCCCATCTTGTAAATGTAGTGGGGGGCTGATATTGAATGACTATCTTAGGTTCCTTTTGCAACAAATGTGGTTTGCCATGTGATTTTGAAGATATTGGTAAATTCCCAATGAGGAATGTTTGAGCCATTGAATACTCTCCACATCCTTGGTCCTATATCTTAAATTTACCTTTGACAACTTCTAACAATTCATTAGGATCCACATAACTATGTGAGTGGGCCTCTCTATTAACTAGGACTTGCTGCTGTGAGGAATCCTTTAGAGTAGCACAAAATTGAAATGGATTAGGATCTCCCAGAATTTTTATCTCAGTTCCATTGTAAGGATATTTTAAACATTGATGATAAGTGGATGGAACTGCTTTCATTGCGTGGATCCACGGATAGCCAAGAATCATATTGTAAGGGAGATCGAGGTCTAGGACCTGCAGGAAAGTGTTTTCTGTCACTGGACCGACTTTGATAGGCAATGTAATTATCCCTTTAGATGGGCGCTCAGCATCATCATACGCTTTGATTGTTATTCTTCTGGAAGAATCATTATCATTTTCTGTATAACCAAGACCAATGACCACTCTCAAAGTACAGATGTTAAGACCCGCTCCGCCATCTATCAAGACTCATCGGATTTTGCAATTATGGACAAAGACTTCAAGATGTAAAGAATCATTATGAGGGAGCTTATCAGGTGAAATATCATTATCAAAAAATGCAACGTGTTGGGAAACAGCTAGATGTCCTATTCGGGCTTGAAACTGGTCAACATCACTATCTATCGGGACAGTGGACTCAATTAAAGCTTTATCTAGGATTGCGCGATGCATAGGGGACATTTTGGATCAATTCAGGACTATTTTGGATCAACGAGTGGTGACTGCGCAAGAAGGATCTTGTCCCTTTATTCTTAGGGTGGAAACATACTCGTTTGACGCTCGAAAACAATTGATGACATTGTTATAACCAGTATTTGCATAATTTGCTGTTTGGGTAGAGTTTGAAGAAGATGCTTTACCCTTGTCATGATCAAGCAAAGGAGTTTTGAAAATTGTATGATCAGTGTTAGAGATCGTGTTGGGCGGATCTACCTCAATTACCCCTTGCTCTAACAAGTCTTGAATCATATGTTTCAATTGAAAACATGATGCAGTTTTATGTCCTTTTGACTGATGGTATTCACAATATGCATTATCATTCCACCAATGCGGCTTTACCAATGGTTCTGTCTTGATATCTAGTAACTTGATAAATTTTGCTTGTATTAATTATTTCATTACTGACTTAATAGGCTCTCCCAATGGCGTAAATTGTCGAGGAGGTCCATCCCTTGATCAGAAAGGTTTTCGTTGCTGATTTTGTTGCTGACCTTGTTGTTGATTATATTGTTGAGTGTATTGTTGAGTAACATTGCTTGTTGGTGTTTGATTTTGTTCCATATTTGACATATTAGGAGCACTCAATTTCTTGATTGTGAATGGGGGTTGATTTGCATTCACCGCTCTTGCGTCAACAACTCCATCATTAGTGACATTCTTGTTTTTGTACCAAAATCTATTTCTGTCCCCTGAATTGTTTGTGTTTTCACTGTCTTTGTTGAGCTTAATGATTCCCTTAGCTACAAGAGCAGTTTCAATGTTCATCCCTTTCTTAATGAGTTTCTCAATGGTACTGGGAATTTTCAATTTGAGTTCATACATCATTTCTGGGACCAAATTTTGAATAAATAAGTTCACTTGTTGTTCTTCAGGTATATCTAGGGAAGAACAACTATACAAGCTTTGCCATCGTTGCAAGAAAGTCACTAATGGTTCACCTTGCTTTTGCTTAGTGTTGCATAAATCTGACATGGTCACATCACTGTCAATGTTGAATGCGAAGTGAGATATAAACTTTTGAGCCAATTCTGACCAAGTCTTTATATTCCCTGGCAGATGCGAATACCAATCCATGGCTTGTCTGGTGAGACTTCGTGCGAACAAGCGCATTAAATATGTTTCCTCATAACTCACTTCAGTACATGTCGCGAAAAATGCTTGAATATGGTCTTTTGGATTGCCATTCCCTTTATATTTCTCAAAATTAGGTGCCTCAAAATGCTTAGGGAAGGGAGGCATGTACAAGCTCTTGTCAAATCGATTAGGACATAAATCTTGATCTGTGTACAACTTCTTCGTTCCTTTGGTTTCCAATGCCTCAACTTGTCATTGCAACTTCTCAAGCTGTTGTGCAAATGCGTTAGGTAGTGAAGATTTTGGAAGTTCATCATTTACTCTTGGGTGTACGCTTTGTCGATACATCCTGTTTTCCATTGGCTGTTGATGCTCAGAAATTGCTGTCTTTGGTGTCTCTGGCATATAATGTTCCTGGTACACCTCTTGTTGTGGTGGTTGTGCCATGCCTTGATATTGACCTTGTTGTTGTGCTTCTTGTGGTGGAATCATCATTTGTAGCCTAGGTTGATATTGCAATTGAGGGTGTTGTTGATATTGCACATATGTCAATTGCGGTTGTGAAGTATGATAACTTGTTTGTCTTGGCACATATTGAGGCACATGTTGTTGTTGATGTTGATGAATCGGAATTTGCTGACTTTGTGCCAATTGTTGTTGTCTTGATGTAAATCTCATCATTTGCAAAAAACTTTGTTTGGGAGGTTTTTGTTGTTTCTCCTTAAGATGGGGTATGGCACTTGCATTGACTTGTTGTGTTGTTTGTCCAATCCATTGTAGTGGTTGCAAGTTTGCATTAACTTGTAATGGTGCAGAGGGCGCTGCAACTTGTTATCGAATGTGATATTGTTGTTGTTGTGCATTGTTTGTTTGCACATTCGATTGTACTTTTTGTGTATTACTCAATTGTTGCAACATTTGTTGTTGGTGCAAACCACTATCTGTAGCTCTTTGTGTCGCCATTATCAAAGGATCTGTCACAATAGTTTGCATAATAGGTACTTGAGTATTTGGCAAATATATTGAACTTAATGGGACATAGGAACTTTGTTGCATTGTGGAATTATTTTGGACATTGGTGAGATCAGGCATTCTAGTCGTAAAGCTTTCTTGCATCTTAGATTTTGATGCAATTTTATGCATGCGAGGAACCACTTCTTGTTGAGGGACAAATGTCAATATTTGTGTGGTCCTCATTTGATCTTGTGTTATAGGTGTTGTGTTAAATAATGGATTATTTATTGTTTCAAATGGTGACTTTTGAGGAATAGTCACTATCAATGCCTTTGAAGCACGTTTACTCATCAAGGTAGGTTGATTTTCTTGTTGCACATTTTCTTCATTTGGATGCAAAGAGAAACTTAACAGCTCACCACCTTGTTGTTTTTGCACATTGATTTGCTCACTTGAGGAAGTCACATTACTCATCATGTCAAGATATTTTTGTGGGAACATCTTAAAGACCTTGTTCAAGAATTTATCCATCTTTTTCGTCAACTTTGGATCTTTAAGAAACATATCAACATCATCAGAAGCATCAAAATCTGATGAAGAATCTGGTAAAATATTTGGATTTGTTTCTTGTTGAATGCCTTGATCTGAACCAAATCCTTGTGAAAGAGTTTGTTCCTCATATAATGTTTGAGTTTGAATATCATGTTGTAGGTTTGGTTGATTCCAATCAAAAGGTGCATTTCCTCTTGGTGTTGGTGGAACACTCCCATGTCCTGGTTTCATGGGTACAAACACTAGTTCATATAATGGAGGTGGTCCAAGTTGAACCATTCCATATGGTGGTAATGATGTGTTTGACGAACCTTCAATTTGTACTGTTTGACTAGTTTGAAACTGTGAGTTTGATATGTTGTCAATAGGTTGATACGTTGGTTCACCCATCTTCTTAGATTTTGACCTTGTTTCAATAGGCATGTCACTTATGCAAACGCAATATTTTTGGAATTTTTCAAGGATAATATATGATATGCAACTAAATGCAAACTAAATGGATGAGAATGCAATCTATGGCAAGAATGCAACCTATGTTTTTGTTGTTTTTCAAGATTTTGACAAACTTTTTGGAATGCAATCTAAGAAAGAGACCCTTAGAAAATTGAAATAACGTCTAGACCTCAAAGGATAAAAGGACCAAGTGACAAAAGGACAAAATGACAATGTCTCCCCTATATAATTGGATACTAAGCTAGGTTTGACCAAATGACATGGATGACAAAAAGACAAAAGTTTGATAAGGTCTAGACTTCTTAACAATGACTTAGGGTTTATTCGAAGGTTTGGATTACTCAAGTATGACAAAACCTAGTTTTGAGACTATATGCAAAGGGACAATTACTATGCAAATGACCCTAATATGATATGATAATGACCTAAGCTTAATGAAGGAACCTAGGGTATGCACATGTAAATGTATGACAATGTCAATCTAAGGCAAAACCTAAGGTTGAATTATGAGATGGTATTACTCTAATGCCAGAGGACACATGCAAATGGATGACTTTTATTGATATGCAAAGGAGTATGACCTAGGTGAAACCTAACCTTGGTAGTTGACAATGAATTTGCAAAATGCAAACCTAGGATGAACCTAAATCTAAGTGACATGAATGTTGAGACAAGATTTTGAAAAATGTTTGACAACCATGTTTGAAGGTGTTTTGAACTTTATTGAATGAAATACTCTTGTGTTTAACCTTGTTTTGAATCAATTTGTCTTGTTTTTGAAATGAGACACAACTCAACTTTTGACAAGCAAAGAAGACAAGATATTTTAACTTAGACTCAAGACAATCATGCTCATTCACACATTTCTTATGGTAGGTAAGGACAATAGGTACTTGAGAGGTAGACTCGTTATGAGATTCAAGGAGAATACATAGATTCTTGACCCCACAGGCTCCCCTCCACGACACTCACTTCTTAGGGCAGCCAAGCATCAGTCCCCATGGAAATCTCCCTATGGCGAACTTAGTATCTCTTCCAAGTATCCGAACTCCTCCTTCTCAAGCAACTAGAAGGATTTTTGGCCTCTAAATACAAAGTGTTTAATAAGGATTTCTGTTAAGCATTACTCCTTGGTGTCATGCAAGCGTGATTGAGACATAAGTCCACCAAGATACCAAACAAATATAGTTGCGCAAGCACGATTTAGACCGTGAGGCCCTACTTAGATGCTGATATGAGAAAGAGTCCAAGGGTCATCACTTTCCAAGTAACTACAATTCCCACGTAACCCTTCCTTCAAAGCTTTCGCCCATCAGGTATTTATTTATAGTGAGTTAGAATGCCAAGGTACTCTAGTTGTGCTCACTTTGGGTTGTTCCCTTCTCACGATTGTCACTTGTTTGCAAAAGAAAGTAAATGGTCGGGAAGGCAGACCCTCTAAAGGTAACAAACAATCCAAAACATGAGAATGGTATCGAAGATTTGGATTTTTGATCACCCTAAGAAGGATGAGAGCATACTCTCCTACTCCAATGTCAAACTCAACAAACAAAGTAAACACATGTTCATTCCATCCTACATAGCAAACATACTAGGTGCCTAATTATGAATCACAAACACAAAGTTCGGTTGGAATATAAGGCAACCTACAAAATCACTAAGTTAGAAGTTTGATTTGTGTGGTCTTTGAATAGCGAACTTGCATAAGATTTGTTAGTAGTTTCATTTTTGTCTTCGCCATGTGTAACGCCAAGGTGCTGCATAGAGAATTAGTACCAAAGAAAACCAGAATACCAGAACAGAATGTAAAACAAAGTAATTTGCAAGTAAAAACACTGATTTTCACCTCTGTTTCTAGCCTTACATAGGCGCATAATGCATTGACACAGGCGCAGAATGCATTGAAATAGGCGCAAAATGCATTGACACAGGCGCAGATCCCTTTGACACAGGCGTAGAATGCATTGACACAGGCGTAGATCCCTCCTACACAAGCACAGAAGTGCCCAGAAAGCCCTGAATTGCCCTGTTTCTTGAGTTTTCACCTAAAAATCAGCTCAAAAGGCACTCAAAACATGGTTAAATGGTTAGTTCACGTCGGGTTCACCAATTAATGTAGATAGGAATGTGGAATTCATCAAAGCAAGTAGGAATTAGACTAGCTCAATCACAAAACCAGATTGCAATGATAACAAAACCTACAAACATTCAATAGAGATATGGAAATGAAACATTCAATTCAAACGCAAACCATCACAAATGCAGATGTCTCCTCCATGATTCTCCATTGTCCTTCTTTCTCCTTCAAATTGCTTTCTTTTGTGGATCTCACCTTCAAGTGCATAAGCATAATGTGAAAGCAAGATTGACAAGACAGCAGCGCAAGAGTACTAGAAGCATGATTGATTTGGGGATCCTTTGATTGAAGAAATTCATCCAATTTATAAACAAATTGGAGAAATGACAAGATTAGCATGAAGAGATTTGAAAGGAAATTTCAAATCAAGAATGACAAATATGACAAATTATGACAAAATTGACACTTTCTATGCAAGATTGATTGATTGACAAATTATGACAAAATTGACAAGGTTGCTATGCAAAATTGATTGATTGACAAATTATGACAAATTATGACAAATTTGCTCTGTCATTCCCATGAAATTAGGAGAAATATTAGAGAAAATAGAAAATTAGATGAATTAGAAATTAGGAGAAATTAGTAAATTGGAAAATTAGGTAAATTAATTAATAATTTTTCATTCATTAATTAATTCACAAAAAGGGAGAAGAATTAGTTAGCCAATTAAATAAATATTTAATTGTGACAAGAAGACTTAGGATAAATAAATAAATTATTTAACCTAGAGGGAAAATGACAAACAAGGTTAAATGAATAAATCATCAAACCTTAGAAGATGAATTAGAAATGCAAGGACAACAATTAGGTCTTGACAAAGGATAATTGATGTCGATTCGATCATGATTTTGATTAACAAAGGACCAATGCTGACAAACGATTTGATTGATAAATGCACCAATTGATGAGGAACAATGACAAATTGATCCAAATTGACATGATTGAGAAAGACGATGATCGATGACAAATCGATTGCCAAAATGACAAGATTGAAAAGAGAAGAACAATCGATGACAAATCGATCACAAAACGACAAGATTGAAAATGACAATGATCGATGAGAAATCTATCGCAAAATGATAAGATTGATAAGAGGACAAAACCCTAATTCCATCATCGATTAGGATTGACAATGTCCAAAATGGAATCGAATTGACGATGTCAAAATATGCCAAATGAGCACGCACATTGATGCGACAGGATAAGATTGACCAAAATCATGACTGAAGATTGTTATCAACAAGACCAAATTCGAAAGTGAGACAAATGAAGAATGCAGAAGAAGGACTCAATGCTCGCAAATGATAAAGACCAAGTGCGCAACATAGGAGAAATGTTAATGTGATGCAAAAACCCTAAAATAAGGCAATGCGCCAATGTTAAAGTATGACTCCGCAAGCGTTGACCATTTTTAGACGTCTACAATATATATATATATATATATATATATATATATATATATATATATATATATACAAATGTATGTATAAATATGCACATGTATATACATATGAATAAAATATGTGTATATCTAATATTGTATTTTTTTATATAGAAGTGTACATGTCTATGTTTATATACAAAACTATATATACATATGTACATATGTAAATAAATATGTATGTGTATATTAGTTTTCATGTATAGATTACTTAAAATGAGTTAACCATAATCTATAATTTTCTTCTGTTTTGTTTTCTGGTCCTCACTTTCTCGTGAATTGTTTTTGCTTTGTAAGGTTTCAGATTATTAGTATTTAGTTTGTTGAGTCTATGGTTCCACTGCGAGAGCATTTCGAGAAAGTGATTATGGATATGTATATATGGATAGATATATATTTATATATACATACAGATGTAAGTATAAATATGCACATGTATATATACATATGAATGAAAATGTGTGTACATCTGTATAGATAGATATGCACATATATAAATACATGTATATGTTTATATAACTATATAATTTTGTATATATATATATATATACATATATATATATATATATATATACATATATATATACATATATATATATATACATATATATATATATATATATACATATATATATATATATATATATATACATATATACATATATACATATATATATATATATATATATATATATATACATATATATATATGGTAATTTCTATATAGAAATGTACATGACTATGTTTATATACAAGTCTATATATATATATATATATATATATGGTAATTTCTATATAGAAATGTACATGACTATGTTTATATACAAGTCTATATATACATATGTATATATATAAATAAATATGTATGTGTAAATTAGTTTTCATGCAAAGATTACTTTTTGATGTTTTCTATATATATATGAACAGTTAGTACTTATATATGGAAGAAATCTCAAGGAAATCAAATTTATTCTGCAAGGCAACTAACCATCATAGATGAGTATGTAGTCAAACAAATTGTACAATGCAACGATGAGTGCTTTAGGAGAAGTTAAACACCTTGTATATTTAGAAGTACATGTACATATGTATTTATCTATATGCAAAGATGCACATTCTTAGCGTTCAATATGTGAGTGCAGACATAAATATGTACATGGGTGTATGTATATAAAAACATGTAAGCATAGATGCATATTCTAGATATTCTTATTGGAGACATTGATATAAATATGTTACTTGTTTAATAAAGAAGGGGAATCATTTTTCTATTACAATATGTATGAGTACATAAATGAACTAATTTAAATTGTAATATGATTGTAAAACTAATAAGCATGACAGAAGGAAAGTATTTGCAAAGAAATAACATTCAATTATTTAATGCATGCACAACAGGGTGGCAATACTAGCATGGAGTTTAGATTTGTTAGATAGAGTAAATTATACTGACACAGGAGCAAGTACTTATAATTGTAAGAAATATATATATAGGTACTTGACCATTTAGAGAAAGAAACCAGACATATATGCAAATAAAATTATGCAAACATATAAACAAAGGTGTAGATAACGTAGGATCAAGAAAGGAAAAGCAACAAGCTTATACAAACATCCAAATGTACAACTAACTATAGGATTGTATGTATATAAAATGTGTAAAATTGGAAATGTAATAAGTGTTGTATGAAGCGAAAGTATTGTAATTAGGAAAGAGGTATAGTATAGGGCTAAGGCTATCCAGAGAGGTGAGCAATCTCTGCAAGTAAAGCATTGTACTCAGCTTTATAATCAACAACATAGATTTTGCTAATTGTAACCTTCATCTTAGGTTCAAAATTGTATGTGTTAGTAGAAACCAACAGAGTGAACATGTAGCGATGCGAAACAAGTGTATTAATAACAACATAAGGTGTTTGTGTTGTGGTGACATCATTTTGCAATATGTAAAGTTCTTTTGCAATTTTCTTTATCAAATCAATTCCCACCTCATCAAAAGAAGTTGCCCAAGCAGTTCCTGTTGCATCTTGCAGTTTCATTGGTAAAAGGTAACTGTAATTGTATTCTGCAATGGTCATTTGACATCTAGAAAAAAACCATGAATCATCAACCTGCTGGTGCATTTTTTTTTACAAGGTTTACCATTAACCTTCAGTGGACAAGCATCATAACAGAAATTATTATCTGATACGTTCACAAATCTCAGAACAACAACTATAGTGGTTTGAATTATTTCTGGTTTGACACTCATGCGTTCACGAATTGATTCAATAGTCATCCTAGTGTATCTTCCATCAATATGAGTAAATCCTGAAGAGAAATCATGAGAATGCAATGGAAGACGTCCTCTTAGCATGAGGGGTTCTGCCTCTGGGAAAGCAGGATTAATATGTAATGTTGTTGTAGATGTCATATTGACAACCTTCCCATTAAAGTACCCTACATGGGCATTGCATACAACAAGTATAGGTACATCATCAGGGGTGAACATATTTTTTAAGTCATGGCCTCTTTGTTTTGATGTTGAACCCCACAAATTTACATCAATTGTTGAACCATAAAGATCATTAATTTTAACAATTCGCTTCTTTGTTTCACTACCATCCTTCCTATGGATTGCGATGACATCTCCAACATATACAACAACACCAATGATGTCAACCGGTGTATTATTAGTTTGCTAAACCACTTCGCTAATTGGGGTGAAAGGGGAGTGGGTCTGAGCAGGATCATCATCATGGGTGCAACGTTTCAATATTGAAGCATCAGATAGGAAGATCTCTAAATGGTTGTTTAATTTATTGTATCTTGTGTTTGCCTCCTTAATGGACCCCTTAGAAATGACATAGTGAGCACCTACCTCCACACGATCACAATGTAGTTGAGCTATTTGATCAAAACATGTAACCCTAACTTCACAACCCTCAGTGTCTACAATGTCAAAGCTGAAGACTTTCCCATTCTTGGTAGGTGTACTATTTGACCGTATTGGTCGTTTGTCAGTGACTTTTCCTTTGATTGTCCATTTGTTTTGGTAGGGATTTAAAATTTTGATAGGGCTTATATTATCAGAGGTCGTACTTTGTGGGGATGGTAATGCAATAACAAATTGAAGGGAACGTTTAGAGGATGATGGTGTTTCTTGCCCCAAAATTTTAGGTTTTTGTTCTTTGAACAGGTATGTAGGTTTACCAAAGAATTGACAGTCGCTTTGTTTGATCTGTAAACTAAGTATTATAATAGTCCTGTAAAATGAAAACAGTTTTGTTTAAGTTTATATGGATTGTTGCTAGAAACGATTGAGTATCAAAGAAGGATATTTTAATAAACATAGTATCTTTCCTACCTTGTGTTCCATACATATCTGCAAGTATAACTTGTCAATAGAACTATATAACCTATTTTTAAAGAATCTGAATCTATCAGATCTGCATACTTAGAAGGCAGAATTGCCAGCTGCATGTATGTGCCATCAGACAACACAAGTTTATATCTGTTTGTGTCATCTTTAGCACCTTGCATTTTCTGGAATCACAAAACTTGGAGCAATGCTGAAGGAAGCTCATCCCCAACATTGGTAGATTGAATTGCACATGGGGTGGGGGCACAGTCTTGGGAAAGTTCCTACAAAAAGATAATATCAACACTGATGACTTAATGTGAAGGGGTACTAAGACATATATATGACAATCCCTTCACGTATAGTTTAGTGTTTTGGAGTTCATGCAATTAAAGAATTTTGAACCATTAAATGTGGCAACGATATAAAAATGCATCAATTACATAATGCTTAACTATATTTGTGTATGTTAGAAAATAGGGAGCATGTTGAAATGGAAGGCATGGAATCAATTTAAAATGTATTATGAATAAGGGATATTATGAAAGTAATGACGACAAAGTTGCGATTTTGAAAAGGTAGGATGTATTAGCTTATCGAAGTATCCATTGCGGATTGCTGTAGAGATTCAGAGGTAGCTGATGGAGACAACATTTTGGATTGAGTTCTTTAAATTCGAGAGGAATGGCAACACTAAATGTACATGGAAATACAAGTTATTAACAAACTATTATAATTTTTTGTAAGTATATGTTTAATTTATTCTAAAAATTTAATATTGTACAGGTTGTCCTAAAATAAAGCTATTGATAGATAAAGACGTGCAGAAATGAATAGCTTAGCGAGATGGAAATAATTTTGTGTGTTTGAATGAAACTATAGAAAAGAAGGCATTTCATTTGCAGAGAAGATAGATATACATCGCAAGAGAAGCACAGTTTACCTGACTTTTAGTGTACAAACAATTTTAGTTTCAGTGTGAGGAAAGGAGTGTTGTCATCTGTACTGGTATATTACCTTGCAGAATAAAGTTGATTTTGATCCTATTATGAGGTTGCAAATATCCTTATTAGAAGACATAAAATGACATAATGGATTGAGAAATTTTGTGCCGAGGATAATCACCTAACTAAACCCTAGTGAATCGAAAACTTGCACACCCAAAAAATGTTCACAAAAATGAGGAATGAAAACAAAAGAACATCAAATTTGCAGTCAGTTATTACTTTTAATAATTGCCTTAATTACAATATCATTGGGAGGTGTATCAAAAATTTGGTATAGATATCATCTCATGTCTTTATGGTTCTAGTACAAGGTTGGAAATTCTTATTAGAAGACATACAACGACCACCAAAATGGACAGCAAAAAATAGTAAATTTGTAGACACCCATTTCTTTTAATAATTGCCTTAATTAGAAACTCATTGAGAGTGGTATTAGAACATTGGTGGAGATTCATGCAATTTCTATATCTGATGTATATATGAAGGGGACTGAAATGGGCCACATTCTCATTTTAATTTCTAATCATCATCTGTCAATGGATACTTACAGTTTATGCTTGGTCAACAGAAAAGGCCGAGAAAAAGTCAATAAAACTTATAGGTCAGTGAAAGATTCTAAGGAAGAGCTAAACTCGTACTCAATATTTTAAGTAGATGTGTTCTCTGATCGAACTACTAGATTCCAATTGTAACTTTGAGTTAACATTTTTTTTATACATATTAAGATAGTTGTATTAAATTTAAAAATATTTCAATTATAAAACATTCTTATTGTTCAAAGCTTATTTAAATAATTAATCAAAATAAATTTTTAGACTAATACAATAAAGGCACAACCATAGACAAAATAGAAGGGTAAAAAATTCATGAAAACCAAAATCACAACACCAGTAAAATTTTACAATAAAAACAACATATTGTAACAAAGATATGTGCATGTAATCACATAGCTGTAAAATGTGCATAACATCACAATACATAGAAAATCTAGCACAAAGTCAATGTTTAATCTTCTAATTTGGTGCAAAAGCTTCTAATAAACATAACTCAAAAAAATCTCAACGATCAATGGTATTTTTGTTTCTGAATCAGATGATATAGCTTCTGAAATACAAAAAGAACTTTGTTAATTGCTTATGAGGTTTCATACCAAGGTATTTTGACCGACTACAAAAGTTGTATTGCTGTAAGTTTAACACGATTTATAATGTTTTCAATGTAATGGGCCATTGTAATTTTTAATACTCATATGAATGCATTTATGTGTTCATCAGAATGGGGCAGAAGGAAACCAAAAAAATAGAGTAAAGTAAAGCAAAACTAAAATAACACAGTGGTGCATGGATATTTCTTTTATGTTACTTGTAATAGGTACAACAAGACAAAAAATCACAGTACCGATTTATGAGTTGCACATATAAGAATCGAGTACGAAGATTATGAAGATTACTTCAAATATGAAAATATAATCAAAATAAGAACTAAACCGATGGAACAATGAGTAATTAACTGTAGTTAGTATCTACCCATGCAACCCATCCATCTTGATTATCGTTCCACTTAAGGATATTATCTCCTAGCTCAAAAACACTTAGTGGATCTATTAACTGTCCAGGAGTTGGTATAGGAAGAGGGAAAAGTTTGAATTTATTAATAGTATCATCATCATTGCCCATACTAGGAATGGTGGAAACAGGAGTGGCAACAATAGGAGGAGGGGTTCTTGACTGCTTGGCCATTCTACGTTCGAGTTGACGAATAAACTTTCTGAGGTTCTTCTTTATCTTGTTGCTCTCTTCCAAAATCTTCCTCACGACACTGTTAATATCCTCTCTTTCTTGCATCCCTCTATTCATTGTAAAATTTTAATTGAATTATTGTCTCACTATTCTGTGAGAACCAACAAGTGAAAATACATAGTTAAAAAACTTAATACAGGAGGAAAAGGCAGCCAATGCCAAAGTAAAACAAAACATTGTTGAAGAATGCAAAAAGGACTAATTCATTGCCGAGGACAACCACCAAAGTAAAATGTAATCAATCAGAAAGTTGCAGGGTAGAAATAATTCAGAGGAAAAATACAACCGAAAACAAAAGAGAAGAAAATTACAGAAATGAATTTGATTTAATAAATTTTAAATTTGCTTAAAATAACAAGAACCGAAAAATTAGAGATGACCCTTACATTCAGTAAATTACAAACTCGATTGATATTACAGAAAGAAACCTCTTCTAGTTGGTCAAAATAGTGCACCTCAATGATCTCTAATGCACCTATTATAGGCAATCTAAATAACACACCTTAAGCAGCTCTATTGCATTCAACAAATGCACTTCACAGAAAGTTAAACCCAATGAACGAGAAATGAAACTGTAATAAACATAAGGTGCATAATTATCAATGATTGGCCTCTTCATAAAATAATATTGAGGCGACTGAAAACTTGTAGAGCAAAAGCGATTCACGAAAAACTGAGGACGGGAAAACAAAACACAAGGAAATGACAGATTAGGGTTAACTGGTTTCCATTGCCATGCATTTACTGTTCACGACATCTTTGGGATTCATGCAATACACATGGCATAATCTAAGGTAAAATAGAATCACCCACAAGCCGTTGTCATGAACACGTCACGTTCGGCGGGAAAAATCTGCGACCATCGAAAATCAATGCTCGTCGGAATGTCTTACACTTCGGCGAGCAAAAGCCCCCACTAAAAGCCTATTGACTTAACTATGTAGCATCTGATCTTACAATTACTTAGCTCAAATAATCTAATACATCAGAATGATGTCATATGTAAGATTGTATGTTCTAAGAAATGCATAAATATATATTTATATATACATACAGATTTTTCTATAAATATGCACATGTATATATATACATACATAAATATGTCTATAACTATATAGACACATATGCACATATATAAATACATGTATATGTATATATAACTGTATAACTATGTATCGGTTCATTTATTAACTTGGGGTTTTGCTAGTTTGTATAAAGCAGATTTTGATAATCAGAGTTTGTAGCTTCTAAGTATTTGTAGCTTCATTTTTTTGGTGGTGTACACGTAAGGAGGTTCCATAATGTGAGTTTTTTTGATGGTCCATATTGGACTGGTAAGATATTTGGTCACCCAAGTGCAATAAATTACTTTGTTAATCATATCTGAGGTTTCATAGCAAGCTATTTTGACCAGCTACAAAAGTAAGAAAGTATGTAAATGGAACAATTAGTAATTTGTATGAAGTTAAAACAATTTACATTAAATCAAATTGTTGTTATGTGTTACTCAACTAGTCCATGATGTCTTCTGTTGCTTGTATGAACATGTTATAGTACTCTTTGATCCGTCTTGACAGTGTTTTGACTGTCAATCTTATGTAATTTTTATGCATTACTTCAATTAAAAAAAACAAACAGTTGAAAGTCAGTAAGCTCATGGGAATGTTCTAGTTGAACAATTGTCTCAATTCTTGCAAATGCCATAGACAAAAAGAAGCCCAGTTTTGATTATTAAAAGGCCACAGACAACAAGAAACCTCGATTCAGTTTAAGGGGTGAACATAGCATCTTAAAATGGATCCAATTGGTTCACAAAATGAGATTTCCATTAAGGACAGTCAGTTGGATCTTATGAGAAGAATTGTTGAAGCTCAGCACTACCATTTTTCTACAAGATTTTTACTGTTGTTGTAATGTGTATGTAGATTGTAGACTGTACGCATTCACTTTTGATGTGTACTGTTCTGTAAAAGAATAAAATTCATATTCATTATATTAGACATTCATTTGTTTGACCAGAATTTGATTGTGTATTTGTCTGTAGATTATCTTTGTTCGATATTGCTACCATATTATTTTAATAGAAGAATTTGTACATGGTGCATGTTCATATATCTTGTTATATACAAAATTTTCTAACAAAATTTGAATGTGGATATTGGTGGATGCAAATTTTTGCAATAATATTTGTTGTCAGTATTGTAATACAATAACTTTTATGCTTGTCAGTATTGTAATACAGTAACTTTTGTTGTCTATAGATTAACTTTTATAGTAGAATTTGAATTTAGATATTTAAGCATGCAACTTTTATGCAAAATTTATGCATTTGGCATTGGTATATATTAATTTTTCTAGTGCTTCTATAGAAAACAAGTTGTACAAATTAATTTGATACAATGAGGAAAAAGACGGTGTTCACTTGACTGTGTCAGCCGCAGTGAAGGGTTGTAAATATTCATTGAATTCTCACTCTGTTCGGTTTGATCTACCAATAGTGGATCAAAATTGAATTTAAAAGGTCCTGGGATCAAATCGCCCAGATTCCTTTCACTTAAATGCATAAAATCTACAGCAACCCTAATGCGCTGACTTGATTTGTGTAAAGTTTTGTCATCCAAGCTAGTTCACCCAATTTTATTTTTGTTGGAGGATAAACATTCCAATACTTTTTGCAGTCTGATTGGCTCCACAAATTGTTTAATACTAAGAATTATGAGCATCCGTTATGTCAATTTCACCCAATAATTTACCCAATTTCAATATTATCTCATGTCTTACGTGAATTTCAATTACAGAGGACCGAGTTGTTGGAGCAAGTCGCCCTACCTATTTTTTTGATTTGGGTGGGTGGGAAACCCTAGTTACGGCTATAGATTAGGCCCTTAAAATAGTAGGGGTCGTAACTGGTGCAGGGGCACAAGGAGACATGTTTGAATTATTTATTTGTGTGTTGTTCTAGGGTGATATTTTGTGGTAGGATGTGTGTTGATCCATGTTGATCCATGGTGGTCCCAAGACAATGTAATAAGCCACAAGGCTCCAAAAGGTGTCAATTTGGTCCAAAGCCTTATATGGGAATTTTAGTTGTGCTTTTGGTGTTTAGGATTCTTAGATGTGTTGTGTGTTCATTCTTGGCCTTTTGGTGTGAAGGCAATAGCAAGATTGTAATAATGGTCAAAAGTTGCAATGTTGTCATGTGCAACTTTGACAAGTTTTTGCATTTTTGGTTCCCCAACAGTTAGTTGGTTGAATGTACACATTGGGGGTGGTTGGAGGAGTTACTTGGCATTATATAAGCCTGAGGAATGATTCCAACAGGCTAGGAGAAGCTGGTAATGAAATTCTTGTTTCCAAACCAATCAAAAACAACATTTTTCCCATTTTCCTTGAGTTTTCTGCACTTGTACGGATTTGTATGGATGGTAGGCATGAATTGAGAGAAGGATAAGTTGAGTCTATGAATCACCTTTCATTTAACATTTGAGTGAGGTCTTGAAGCATTTTGGTTTGAAATTTAGAGTAAATTCTTTGTCGCTGGCCTGAGAAACCCTTAAAATTAGGGTTTTGATGCTAGAAGGGGCACAATTCAACATTCCATCTTGGGAATGGCCTGAAACCTTGGGGAATGTTGAATTTCCTTGTATAATAAATATTCCAAGTGGTTTGGGAGGCATGAAGTGTCATTTGATATTTTTAAGATGAAGCCCTAGGCTTGACATCTACTATGTGGGAAGCTTGTGCAACAGAAGAAGTGGGTGAAACCTTTGAACAACGGATTGAAGGGTGTGATAAATTGGCATGGTAGGGACCCTTGAGAATGTAAAAACCCTATACAAGTTCTCATTCTTCCTTCTGATATGACTGGTGAAGACTTTTGGTGACAAATCTCCAATACTGGCTATATAGGCCAAATTGGGGGTAGTGTGGACAGACCTCTTAAACTCCAAACCCAGATGCCAAAGTGTGAAGTTTCTAAGGGAATCCAAAAGGGTATCCAAATCTGCAATTTTTTCTAAGAGTTGTTAAGGGAGATTGGAAGTGATTGAGTGAAAACCCAAATAGGAGGCCTAATTGCTTGTAGCCCTTACTAGGTCTCAAAAGGGTAAACAATATTGGGGGTCTTGTAGAATCTATTCAAGAGGTCCAAGTCAATGAAAACACCATGTCTCACATATTTTTTCATCCAAAAATGTCATACTTCACCACTTGAGAAAAAGATCCTATAAGCTAAGGATTTGGGGTTGTTAGGTGTTCTTGGTTGGAGGGGTTGAGACCATAGGAGTAGAAGACTCCTTGTCAATTTGAAGTTGTCTTATTGTGATTGATCCTTAGGAAGGATACCAATCCTTGGGAAGGCTGAAGACAATACACCATTGGATGGTGTCTATTGAAGACCCTTCGAAGGGTGAACGCAATCAAGTTGTGTACAACACCAAACCCTCTGCATCAATAACCCACCTGGTTTGAATAGTTGTTCACCATTTATCTTTAGGGGGTCTAAACGTATACAACTATTTTTAAGCACACATATATGTATTTATGTATATAAAAGTGTATCAGCACACATATATAAAAGTATATAAGCACACATATACTTTGTTAAATAACCTTACTGTTAATCCATTCTTTTAGAATCGTCATATGAGGATTGATCACTCTTGCTCCGCATGGTTGTGAAGGGAGAAGAATCAAGAATTTGAAAAGGTATCTGTATATTTTGATGTATAATTTTTTTATATTTTGATCATTAAGCGTTCAAATCTGAAAGAATCATTGAGGATAGGATGTGTATGTTCAGATAGATGCACCATTGTTATTGTTAATACCATTGTTTGAAGATTGTTTATGGATTATTTGTTACTGTTAAAATAGTAGGGGCCATAACCCACCCGGTTTGAATAGTTGTTCGTCATTTATCTTTAGGGGGTCTAAACGTATACAATTATTTTTAAGCACACATATATGTATTTGTGTATATAAAAGTATATAAGCACACATATACTTTGTTAAATAACCTGATTGTTAATCCATTCTTTTAGAACCATTATATGAGGATTGATCACTCTTGCTCTGCATGGTTGTGAAGGGAGAAGACTCGGGAATTTGAAAAGGTATCTATATATTTTGATGTATAAATCTGCTATATTTTGATCATTAAGCGTTCAAATTTGAAAGCATCATTGAGGATAGGATGTGTATGTTCAGATGGATGCACCACTGTTACTGTTAATACCACTGTTTGAAGATTGTTTAAGGATTATTTGTTGGTAGTGAAAGGGTAAAGGTGTTAGTAAAAGAATAATAGATTTCTCTAGCATAAAAAAAAAATTAAAAAAAAATTACCAGTCAATCAATCACGTAGAAGATATCCGATTGTGCAAGAGGAAAACTAATTTTCCAACTAAGGTAGACAGGAAAAAGATTAAGCCTGACTCCAACCCATTAGATCCCCAATTAGATCAACTCAACAAAAGAACAAGAAGGATTGCAAATAATCATACTGAATACCTTGCAGAGATTCAACTTCAAAAAGAAGTGGTAGAAAGAAGTTTCAGGATGCCCACCATTGAGAACATAATTGTCCACATAACACAAAATCTAGGGGTATTACATAAACTAGAATAGAAAAAAAACTAAAGTTGTAAAAGTGACCGTAAAAGCAAAACTCTCGTCTTTTAACTCTCTGAAGGTGGGAAACTAAACGACTGGAATTATTCAGTCCACGAACTAAAATAAACCACAACAATCTAAAGAAAATTGAAAAAACAAAACAAAATGCATTCCAACCCTACCCACAGTAACAGTAAAATATACATTTTGTACGCTTACTTCTGAAAAATAAAAAAAACCCACGAGTAAGAAAAGGACTTTGACCACATCTCTATCAGAATAAATTTAGAAGAATCAAGCTTATAATCAAATAACAACAAAGCAAAAAAACACACTTGGGTAACCAAATATCTTAGCAATAAGACATATATGAACACATCTACAAATTAGCGAAAACCCAAGTTAATAAATCTCACCAACAATGCACTTCTTTTGTTAAAATCTTTTAACCCACAACATAATGCAAACTGCTTACTTGTACACCGAAGCCACGACCTCTATAGGCTGCACCACCACCGAAAAGAGGAAGCTGCAAACTCTAATTATCCAAATCTGCTTTCTACAAATTACCAAAACCCCAAGTTAATACAAAAAAAAAAAAATGTAATTACCACGTAAAATACAACACAAAAAAACATTTCAGACAACCATTTTAGTTACCTTACCTAGAAAGGTCAAAAGCCCATCTGCAAATATGATGCGACCTTTGAATATCCTTTTCTTCTCCATAAACTAAATGACCAATTAAAAAACCAGGTGGGGATACAAGGAAACGTCTAAATACCATCTTCCTCTCCAAACAAAACCAAGTGCAGCTACAGAAAGCCCTTTGAGTGTTGCTCTCGAAAATCAAACATAACAGTAACTTTGTGCAAAGTGCCAACATAAGGCTAATGCCTGAATGTCGTAACCCTGCACAAAGTGGCAAATGCAAGAAACCCAACTGCAGATAAAGCAACGAATGCAGGAAATCGAACTGCAGATACCACAAACACTAAAATATGCTAAGCACAGACCAAACGACAAGCATAATAATGGGAAATGAAAACCAAACAAAGCACATGCCATCACTTACCGTTCGCCACTTCTTCGAGATGCGTGCAAGGGACACACGTCATAATCTTCGGCAAACAACGAAGAAGCCACCTACTGTTCGTCGGGAAAAGCCACCAGTCACTGGAAAGAGACAATCGTCGAATTGTCTTGCACTTCGGCGACAAAAAGCCCCCACTAAAAGCCTATCGGCTTAATAAAGTAATATAATTTTTTAATTTTTATTAATGTAGGTTAGGTAAATAATTATAATAAAAAATAATATTTGTTGTTTTGTATTTTTTAATAAAAAATGTTTGAGCAAAATGTTTGAAGCTAATTTTGTTATTTAATTTAAATGTTTTATTATAAATATTTGTTAATTTAACATAATATAAACTATTAAATATATTAGCAAATATAATATTATATTTATTAATGTAGGTTAAGTAAATAATTATAATAAAAAATAATATTTGATGTTTTGTATTTTTTAATAAAAAATGTTTGAACAAAATTTTGAAGCTAATTTTGTTATTTAATTTAAATGTTTTATTATAAATATTTTTAAATTTAACATAATATAAACTATTAAATATATTAAATATTATTTTTTTGGTGTTCTTCTTGGGGTAACAATTTATTTATTAATAGCTATAACAAATTTATCTTTCTATTAATGTCAATATTGTTTGATATCAATTATACTTATACATTTTTATTTATATTTAAATTTTTATATATAGTAAGGTTACAATTATTGATTATTAATTTTATTTATTTTAAATTATTATTTCTATTAACATTTAGATTTTATATTTTGAATTTGTAATTTTGTTCTCTATTTTAGTTTCAGTGGCCAACATCAAGTGCACTCAACTCCTCATTTAAACTATTTTTTCTTCAATGATTTTAATTTAAAAATGCTTAATTATATGCAATACATAAATTTACAACTACTCGACTTTGAGCTTATGTTTCAAAGAATGACATCAAAAATAAAGAAGACATCTGGATAATTTATGCAAGCTTCTAGATTTGATTGTGTACAAGATTTTCAATCATCAATGTTTTAGATCACACTCAATGATCTATCATAGAGTTCAAAGAGATGCAATATTTTTATTTTGTATTAATTTTATTTACTAATATACATGTAAAGGTGGTATCAACTTGGTTATTAGGGTCTGGGTAAATCTATGGAATGTAGTGTTTCCACTATTTAAGATTATAAAAAATAGTATGTTGTTTTGCCATTGTTTTTAATTTCTATTGCATTAAGATATTAATAGCTTGTTGATAAGTTTATAGATTTTTAATAGTTGTTGTCACATTGTTTTTGTATATGTAATAATTTCTTTTGTTTGTATTGCTTGAATTGGATAGATTGGGTACATATTATTGGCAGTTGTATTGTAAAACACCATATAACATATCAATTGTTATGTGTATTAATATTATAATCATAATGTAAAACTATAAAACTATTAATACAATAATAAATAAGTAGTATACTATAATATAATAATAAGATAATAATAATTATAATATAATAATATAATAAAGTAATATAATGAAATTATTGAAATTTAATAATACTAAATATAATAATAACATATGATGATATAATAATAATATTATAATATAATATACAATTGTTAGATGTGCTTTATATCAAAGATAACATAAGATAAATATAATAATAAACTAATTTTGGATAAACTCAAACAAGGAATTTTCTTCACAAACAAGTACTAACCATCAATTTGACCTAAAGACTATCCATCATTGACAATATTTTACAAACCCACTACACATATGAATTAAAATAACATAATCCAAATAAAATTTGAAGTCTTTGTGCCCATGTGAATTGAAGATCAATTAAACCCAATCTCACAACCCAATTCATCAATGAAATGGCCAAATTGAGATATAGTCCATATCATTTGAGGATGGAACATGAATTGACTATGGATTATCATTCGTCATAGACTCTAAGGGTCTATGTTGTTCCTTCTTCTATTGGGTGACACGCTAATTTGTCACAAACATGGACTTGAATTTTAAACATCTTATTTTCATTTTAATGTTCCTAAAGCTCTATTTAATCTCCTAGAAACACTATCACCATGTCATATTCTTGATTTCAAATCTGGTTCTCTAAAAAAATAAAATTGGATTAAGGGATCTTGAAGTGGCCCTTGAAACAACAAATCAAATCTTCATAAATCCATAATAAAATTTGATATATGATCTAGGTACATATAGAATTAATAGAACTGCTTACTTCTACACTTAATTTACATCTAGCTGAAAAAAAAAGGTATGATCATTAACTTTAAAAAACTACAGTTAATCTACATCTAAGTGAATCAATGTCACTTAATTTAATTGAGCTTTTCACTTTCTTATATGTACATAACTCAGGTTGTGAACAAGATTGCAAACAATATTACTACAAGATGAAATTTTTTTACATTGCATTTGTTAAAGTGCTTCTGAATTTTGGTTAATTCGTAGTAAATAGGAGAACAAATGTGGCTTTCCTTTCCCACAGACTCAATTTCTTGAGCACACTAATGAATATGTTCTCTTTGTTTGAAGATTTTGGTTTGAATCAAACAAGACTGCGAAGTGTCCTCCAAATTGCTTCACATAAGTAATACATGTTATGAACATACAAGAAAGCATAATAGAAATAGTAATTTTGTAAGATATTGTAATTGAAATTTCTTTGATAGACATATATATAAATTACTATGGACATAATCAATCCACCTTATTTAGATGCAAAAGCTAGTTATTTCATTCTCAACTTAATTTATCCAAAACCGTAATTGTATTAATTTGTGTTTCTTTCCGTGCAGGCATTTGACAGCCCACTCTGGAATCTCTCATCCGTGTGATAATCTCATATGAAATACAATCATATGGGCCTCCTCTCCTACTATCCCTTAATATTAAGGTGAAATGTATTATTTTTATTTTAATGATCACACCATAGCCCATCTTTGAAGCCCTTTTTAAAGTTTAAGGTGAACCAAATCTTATCAGTGCTGCCATGATTTGAAAAGGGTATCCAAAGATGATAAGGTCCCACGGGCAGAACAATCTCTCCGCGATCAGATGAAGATTCCTTCTTGGTTACGCTACTTTTCTGGACCAACAAGTCAAAAAGTGTGGAAAGATATTTTTTTTTTCAATTTCAAATTTCATTATGCTGTACATTCATTCGCAGACATTCGAGCATTCTTTTTCACACCGGACCCATGTCGCTCATTTCTTCTCTTTTAAAGTATACGGTGGCCAGTCAGAGTCCCATCAACATGCTTTTACTAACAAACAGTCAGATCACTTGAATTGGGTGCTCCTGCTTCTACACTTACAGCACTTATAAGCATTCATAGTAAATGCTCATGGGCCATGTGTAACAGTAGAAGTCTATTCTTCATATAAATTGCATTGATAGATATATGTACTAATAAAATATACATAACAGGTCAAATTACATCAAATTTAAGTAATATTAATAGAATAAATTTAATATTATGAAGTCAAAGAGAGTCTATTGAACAGCAATTCCACCATTTTAATTAATTAAGAAACTTGATGATAAGTTTTTCCAATTTTACCTTGTGACGAAGTACCCTCAAAGAATCTATATATCTAATCTCCCCTGTTTTCTCAACCTTACCTTCTTTAAATAAAAGTTACTACAAATTCAGAAAATTATAAGATACCCATTTCACCCTGACTAGACACTACCCACTAGCCAGTAGATACTTCAATTACAAATGGATTTCCCACCTTTTAAGGTTTTGAAAATTTTGCCATATAAGCCAAACCAAATTTCTAATGCTCTGCTATTGTTCCCAAAAGAACAACGGCAATCCTGATTTGTAAAACGAAACGCTTTAGACAATTGCAAATTTCAAGGAGCGTAATTTGCGGATGTGTCTATCTATACCTAATACTACATTATTGAAATGTCACGTCATCCTCAGTGGCTGACACTAAATGTATCATATTCATTAAATCGGGAGAGAGCGGGTACTCTGAGTCTGTATCCATTACTAGAGGATTCCTGTCTGCCAGAGTTATGTAACCTATGTCTATGACCTTGAGTTTTAATCAAAATTCTGGGCCTCTCCTGGTTTTAAGCCATTTGGAAGCTATTCTGGAGAGGTATAGGCATGGAGATTTGTTGCTGGGTTATACCTGTTGCTTTGCTCCTATCACTAGACTTGGTTGCAGCCCATATCCATGGTATGTAAATGCATGCTAATCTGGCAAAGTTTTCATCTTTACAAACTCTCTTTTTTCTCTAAATTTAATTATTATTCATCTTCAAAGGCAACAGGGCCCTCAAATATAAAAATCCCAGTGAGTATAAGGGGAGGACTATATATTGATGTTCATAGATCCTGATTAGTTATACTCTTCTTATTTGTAAAATAAGAAAGCTTGGTGATTTATGTAAAACATCAAGCTATCGTGTCATAAAATGGAAGTAAAAGAATGTAAATAGCAGTAGCATGCTTCTCAGGAGTATATCTTACAGACAAGGTGTTGAGATATTGATTAGAAAAGGGCATGTTGAATGAAAAAAATGCACAGTTGAATTTTGCAAGATAGCGATTACAATTTACTGTGCAGAAATGCATGCATGTACAGTAGTTACTTCGTATTGCCAATGTGCATATCCCTCCGGGCTGGGAAATTTATCCTCATTTCAGGAACGACTATGATTAGGGATGCACCATGAATAAAGTAGAATAGCTCATGATAAAGATTCTGATGGGTTGTTGGGATTCATCAGACTAGAGTTCTTGAGTCAATTTATATTAACCCGTAGATTTTGAAATGTCGTAGTGCTCTGCTGTTTGACTTACCAGTTCTTTTTACTTTCCTTGGGAAACTTCATATTCAGTTTTCATGGATCTGGGCTTGTTCTCTGGTAGGTGGTAAAGTATCCCGGAATGGAAGACAAAACAAAGGATGGAGTGGCGTCTCAAGGCTTTCTTCAGATATAGAATTTGCTAGCAGAAGAGACAGAGACAGAGACTTAGTGGTGACAATGAAATTGGTTGACTACCAATGTTTGCTTAATGAATCACCCCATTAAGTTTCAAGTTTCTGCCGGACCTAAAAGAAAAGATGTCTTACAAAACATATTGGCGCTTCTCTGCATTTTCCTTTGTAAATGATGCCCATTAGCCAAGTTTAGCACAATTGGTTAGCGAGCATAAAATTCTCAACTAAGTTGCTTGATTGATTGAAAACTCAACAGGCTGCTAATAGGGTACTGGGATAAATTGGGGCAAACTTTTGTGTTGAATAAATTAGTTGCTTGCCAAGATTAGGATTAGACCCTTCTCTCTAGAAATCCACACAGAGTTTACTCTAGTTACAAGAGGGGTTTTCCTACAAAATGCTGGGTAAAGGCTTGAGCAGGCAAGGTAGCTGACAGGCCAAGAATCGTTTAACTATAAATGATAGAACAGAAAGTTACTCTAGTTGCAAGAGGGGCTTTTCTACAGTCTCTGTTTTTTAATTTTGGGGCTATTGATGAGTCTAATAGGCTGGTTGTTCTTGTAGATGTTATAAAAATCATTTATTCATACAGATTCTAGCCAAAACAGTAATTTTTTAAATTTATAAAAAAATATAATTAAAAGTAAACAGGCAAATTGCCTTTATTTGGTGCATATCAGTTTATCATGTTTCCACTAAAATACTAAACACCAAGAGTACAAATCTATTAAAGTATTGCATGCAAAAAGCTATGAATCTAGTTAGAGACAAGTGGCGAGGGTTCTATTTTATTTGGAGTAATAAAATAACACTTCCACAAAAGCTGAAACATGGCATATTTCATGCATTTACCTGTCATTTGTATGTCAAATTGTTTAAAAAATGGATTTTTGTTTATGGACATTTTGATGTCATTGTAGATGCCTCTCGACATAACTCGACATAAAGATGCCTCTGGACATAATTAACTATTAACTCTTTTTGTGTTGAAATTTGATTTTTTTTTTTGTGTTAAATTTGATATTGTATTCACATTGCATAAATTTCCATGGTGACGATGATGATTTTTTTACTGTCTGTTTGGCCAAATTGATCTACAAATCCTATCAATGCTTATCTATTTAGATACCATAGCTTTTCTACAAGTGTAAAAATTAAGGATAAATTGCACAAACTCTGTCTTAACTGTTATGGAACAACTTCATCTAAGAGTTTGAACTTTTAACTTTGGCAGGTAACCCTGCTGATGAGCTAGTTGATATGATTAACAAGAACAGAAGTTCCCACATCAAATCACCATCGTCACAGCTGTATGACAATCCAGGGCTGGCATGCATGGCATTACAGTACATCGATACATACAATGGAAAGTGCGATGAAGGGAAGAAGCCTCCAGAAGTGGATATTACAGAAGTGTTTGCTCCAGATTGTGGGGTAGAGTTGGCCACAGTGCAAACCATATCAGGCAGGCTGTTGGCCTGTCAGCTACATTATGCAGAGCCTGCTCAAGCGTTTTCTCAGCTTCTGATTGAAAGCAAAAAGAGCCTGTCCATTTTGTATGATGGCAACCACACAGAGGTTGGGGTGGGTGTGAGTGGGACCAATGGTGGTGGGCCCTACTTTTGGTGTGCCCTGTTTGGCAGTGGACAAACTAATTCTACCTTTGAGCTTGAAGGAGGCAAGGCCTTAAAACAGAGTCAAGGTTGTTTCAGTGGATCTGATGCCCCTTGTGCTGTTTCTGCCGCTGCCTTAACCTCTGCAACATCTTTCTTTCTTCAATTCCTCTCTTCTCTTTCTCTTCTTCTGGTTATTTCCCTGTCTTCAACAAGATGATGCACAGACCCAGATGATTATTCCCCTGCTACCCGCCCTTTGTTTTTTCTTGATATTTACAGCTTTCTCTGCGCAGTTGTGTAACACATTGATAGTCCCATCAGCCATTTTAAGGGTTTTGGGAAAATTTACAAAGAAAGAAAATTTATATGAAGATCCTATGCTCTGAGAAATATAAAACAATGGAAGGAAAGCAGCGAAAAGAAAGTTGAAAAATAGATTGTTGCAGAGTGGTGATGGTGTGCTGTAGAATACATGGGTTTTCGCCATCCGACTCAATGGAGAGGGGACCACTGTTTAACAAATTTTCAACTAGGCAGTACGTTTTTCCGGATTGCTAAGTGATATGAATTGACGATCCTTTTCAAAAAATAAACAAATAGAACTAGTTTATTCTATTTGTTGAGATTAGAAATAGCAGAGATTTATATTGTGAAAATTGGTAAAGAGGATATTATGATGCCCGCATTGTATGATTTAATTTTGGGATTTTGCTATTAGATTTAAGGATGTGAAGCTTGGACAAATGATGAAGGATTTTCGTTCTGTTCGAGCACCTATGTCTCTGCTTTGTGTCTGTAGTTTTGATCTTTTTGTTGTATTGACCTTGTTCTACAATCTTAAACTTTTCATTCTCGTTCCTGTTTGTGCTATCTTAAAATGGTGTTGTTTTGGAGCATCATGAGAAGGCAATTAGCTTGCTTTCTTTTGTTGTAGTTAAGTCTTTAGATTGATTTACAGATTTAATATTCTTTTTAAGATATGATGATTAGAAATTAAAATATTTTTGTATATTTTTATGATTTCAAATGTTGATGCAACCTTTCAATACGTTCACGCGATTGAGTGATATGATCACTTTAATTGGTAGTTGATGAATGGATCTACCCAATTAATGCCTAAGTTGCATTAGGGTTTTGTTCCTTTATACAACAACTTGACAAAGATTCAAATATTTTGTGCTTGAATTGGTGAGCAACAACTAATTAAAAGTAAAGTCAGCTTGGTCCCATGTTTAAATTTGATTTTGGAATTTTGGAGGTCCAATATGTGGTTTTTTACAAAGGTAAAAAACAATAAAGGCTGGGCTTGAACTATTGGGGTGCAAGGATCTAGAATCAGTTATGATATAGGGGTTCGATAATTCTTACATGAAAATACACTACTTGAACAATAATTTATTGCATTTAGATAAAGGGTTAAAGGATGTTCCAATGGATAGGGACAAGTGCAAGGGATGAGCCATTCACTCTTACGTTTGTCTTTAATGTGACTTGTATGCAAACTTCAATGAACCATGGACGCCAAAGTAAACATAGTCAAAATGAAATTAAATACAAGCACATAAAAATGACATAGATATGGATGATGATGTGCACATAGTCCTTATAATGATACCTTTGCCTTCATACTAGTAAGCACAAGATTTAATGAGTGGCATTTGATAGAAAAAAAAAAGGCATAAAAAGTTGCTTAATGAAGTTGAGGAATAAAATTTAAAAAGTAAAAAGGGAGATGTAGGGTTGCAAAGGAGCCATCAACCAAAGAAAATGGTATAAGGTTTGAAGGAGTCAAAGATCATGTCAGAACCTCATAGTTGGACTATGAGAGTCCACCAATGATATTACTATTTATTCTTCTACATTATTTAATATTTGGTGTTTAATATATCATTCCATTTTCTAGGATATAATGGTCTACTACAAATGCTCATACTATGGTGTTATAGTTTATACAATAATGCTTTTGTGTCATTATGCTTTTATGAATGATATAGAATAAGCAACATCAATGGAAATAATAGTATCAAATAAAAAGCCATTTCATTGAAAGTACAAGAAACTCTAAGTTCTTATTTCGTTTAAGGGTATGAAATAAATTGATTAAATGTTAAGCTCTTCACTTGCACAATATCATTGATAAAAAAATAAAAAAAAATATGAAAAGAACGCATAATGCTCATAAAATAATTATAAATATAATTGCAATAACAAGAAGAATAGTACACCTCTTCAAGGAGGCAACTACATTAAGAACAAAACTCTATAATAAAATATTATTCCATTGATGCATTTGTTTTAATACACTTCACCAAAATAAAGTCTTCACATATAGTGACTTATGAAATAATAATATAATATTGGGGGATAAATATACAATGAAATATAAATTAATTGTTTATATTATGAATATTACAATGCTCAAAGTAGTGTTAGAATACATTTGCACAATCCTAACTTGTAGATTTGCTTGTGTTTGCCCATGTATTATAGTGAATGTGTTTAGTACACCTTTTAAAACCAATTTTAAGATAATATAAGTAGGGTTTCCCTTTGTCATAAAAATGTGTTTTAGTTTTTCCTATGTTGCTTCATGTGTGTTCATTATGTGTCAAAATTTACAAAAGATACAAAATATTTCAAGTGTAAAACATTTTAAAACCATTTCTTAAATTATGTAATTTATCAAAGTTTCAAACTTGTAGAGTTTTCCATCTCAATCTGCTATCCTATCCATCTTTTAACTTCCCCTTTATCCTTATCGAGTTGTAAGCCTTCATCCTCTTACCATACCTTTCCACTATGTCCCAACAACCTAGTCCTTTAACCTTGTAAAATTTCTCTTTTTTAAGTATGCTTGGCACACTATTGACTTCCCCTTACCTCTATACTTTCCCTATAAATTTTCCCCCTCTTTGATGAACATCGAAGTTTCGGGCATCCCATAACATGTGTAATAAGAATCCAACTTTTGATTGACACGAGTTATGTGGTATTCCAGACCCTCGATAGTCTTAAACTCCATAATTTTCTTGTATAATCCCACTTACCCCATTTGATGCAAGGATAACCAGATAAATGTCGTTCATCATTTGGGCGTGGATTTGCATGCGATTTAACAAAAATAGAGCAGAAAATAATATAGGATGCCATTAATGATTTGATACAGCCTTGTCACTACCGAATCAAATCCAAGGGTGCTCAAATCTCATTTTTTATACAGATTGGCATGAATTTGTAGGAGAAAACAGTGCCTTAATTTATTTGAATAGTTGAGACTGCAAAGCCCAAATAGTCATGCCATTTCACAGACCATTTCCAATGGATTCCATGGACCCACAAATTTAGAGGTCACCATTAATCAGCATGATGGTGAATAATAGGAGGACCAATTTCTCGGGCCTACAAGTGTTCTTTTGAATCATGAGAGAATAATTTCACTGCACGGGTTTTGAATTCAATCATGTCAAAGACATGATTCTCCTTGTGAATGCGACACAACTATGTTTTCTTTTCTCATGGCCAACATTCCTTGATTGCAAATCTATTAATGGATCTACATTTCTCTTGTAACAGTTGTTTATTTTTAAATTTTTTTGGGCAAGTTCATTCGAGTTGAGTTATAAATATATTTGTTAGGATGTATCATCCTTTTCCATAATGAGTAGGGATTGGGGATATTCATTTTATCACGGGGCACAATCTTAGCCTCATTCCTTACTTGATCTTTGGTGGGCTTATTAAGAATCTTTCAACTTCACTAAGAGACCAAGAGCCCATTGACATAAATTTTCATTATACTTGTGTATATGAATGTAATTGGTTTTCGTTTCATTTGAGATCTCTCGCATTGTGTAAATTTCTTGGAAAATCAATATAAAACACTAATTTTTTCCATTTTTGCAACTTGTCTCCATTTCTATTCAAGAGTTTTAGGAGATTAAAGGAATCCCTAAGCTCACATTTAGTTTTCTTTGTGTTGATTCATGTTAGTTTGCATCTAAGAGGTGTTGTAAAATATATCTTTCTTTTGTGAAAGAGTATGCCAAGGAAAAAATATTTTAAGGTTAACGTGTGGGGCTCTTGCAACAACTTTTGATTCTTAAGTAGAGGTGCATCTTTGGGTAGAAGGGCATTTAAGGATTTAAGCTCTATAAGACTGATCCAAGTACATTAAACTCATCTAAGAATTAGGGTTTTATTTGTCATTAAGGTTCCATCTTGAGTTGACTTTGTGTTGCACGATTAGGTACAATTTTGATGGTTGAAAGTTGGCTATCCACTCCATTTAGAATCGATTTTTTTTTTTAAACCTTTGTAATAAGTTGTTTGTAATTTATTTTTTCTACCATTGTGCATATCCTATTGTTGTAAATTTCCACCATAGCTATTGTGAACCTATGAATGACAAAACCATTAAAGGATTGTTGTATAATGTATGTTACTAGGCTAGTGTTGCAAGCAAGTAATAATGAATATTTTTGTAGATATTTGTAACCAAATTTTATCTTAGGTTGCATCATTTAACATAGTTTCCTATAGTTAGAGATCTGTGATTTTATGTGCAAGCAATTCTCCAAAAATAATAGCTACGAAAGCTAAAAACAAAGTCATCTTTATGCGTGGAATTATTTTGATATTTAATTATGTTTTATCTTAAAAAGATCTCTAGGAACACCCTCCTAAGCTTGCCAAGGGTCAAAGTTCATAAAAAATCAATACTCCTCTTGTTCATTGGCTATCCTAGCCCCTAATCTGAGGATATGTGTCTTCATGTTTGAAAAAGTTGGTCACCTTGCTAGTAAGAGCATTAGGGTTAAGGGTTAATACATAAAAATACCAACATGCGGTACAATGTTAGGATATGAGGGTCCTAACATGCTTTTTCCCTTCATAAAGCTTTGTCCTCAAGATTTGAACTAGGGATATTATTGTTGAAGTTGGTGGAGGATTTCCCAAGTGATTTCTTTTGGTTGCGTCCTCTCACTAAACCAATTTTTTTGTGATGGTATGGTTAAGTAGTGAGTAATAACATTGGTCCAAAACAACCATTCACTTAAGGATGATAGATAATTAGTCATTTAATTCAAGAAGTGTGAACATAATGCGAACATTTTGGTCAAGGATCTTCTTCAAACAATAGACTTGAAATACATGATGTATCTTAGAGGATGGAGGAAGATCCAACTTTTAGGTCACCTTTCTCACCCATTGTATTATACTAAATAGTCCATAATTTGGGTGCTAACTTTTGTATACTAACGAGCTTTCTAGGGCCATTTTCTTGTAGGATTGAAGATGTGGGAAAATCATGTACCCAATTATGAATGTGTCCTCAAAATGGTATTAATTGACCAATTATTTTCATATGGCTTTGAGTCAAAACCGAATTGTCCTTGAGAGTGGGGAAGATACTTAGTTTCTAAGAGTGGAGTCAACAATTTGCACCATAAAACTAATTGGCAAGTAGGAAGTGAGAGATGGAAAATGGTAGCCATACACAACTTCATAAGGTTCTATCTCCTCAAAATGGTATTGATCGACCAACTATTTTCATATGGCTTTGAGTCAAAACCAAATTGTCCTCGAGAGTGGGGAGGATACTTAGTTGCTAAGAGTGGAGTCAACAATTTGCACCATAAAACTAATTGGCAAGTAGGAAGTGAGAGATGGAAAATGGTGGCCATATACAACTTCATAAGGTTTTATCTCCTCAAAATGGTATTGATTGACCAACTATTTTCATATGGCTTTGAGTCAAAACCAAATTGTCCTTGAGAGTGGGGAAGATACTTAGTTGCTAAGAGTGGAGTCAACAATTTGACCATAAAACTAATTGGCAAGTAGGAAGTCAGAGATGGAAAATGGTGGCCATACACAACTTTATAAGGTTTTATCTTGGTGGAAGAATGATAGGAACTGTTGTAAAACAATTCTACAAGGTCTTTCAATTTTTTTTATTTTTTATTTTTTAGTGTGAGGTCTTTCTATGTAGCCTACTAAGTTTACCATTTTGAAACAAGGTAACAAAAACATCCAAGCATATATGGACAATATATATTTGACCTTCAATTTGTGGGTGATATGTTGAGCTCATATGTAGTTGTGTTCCTTGTAGCTTTAACAATTTTTACAAAAAGTTATGAGTGAGTGTGGGGCCATGATCACAAGCAATGGAAGTGGTCATGATAAAAAACAATAAAAGTGGGAATACCATAGAGGTGTAAGATTTGGTTAAGGATGAGTTGGGCAATAGTAGATGCATGTTATATATGGACCAAGGAACAACAATGAGCATCTTTGGAGAGGTGATCCACCATCACTAGAATGAGTGACTTGTCACGTAAGCAATGCTTCAATAAAATTCATGGAATGTTGGTCCATATGGCGACCTTAATTGGTAATTGTTGTAGGGTGCTTGAAGTTTGGATAGTTTATCCTTTTTTATTGGCATGTATCACATTTTACAACAAAAAGATTTATTTCATTTTCTATACAAAATGTTAGAGGATGTATTTAATTCCTATATTGGTGGGGCCCAAAGAGTAGAATTTGAATACAAAGAATAACTCACCTATTGTAACACAAGTAGCTACTATCCCAAGTGCATCCAAGATTTATTTTTGAATAATTTTGTATTTGATGAATACTTGCATCATGTTACCATTCTTGTTGGATTGATTGTAATTTATTTTGAGTTATAAAGGATATCTAGTACATAACATCTCATTGTTATTAGATTGTTGGGATAAGACATCAACTAAGACATTCTCCTTCCCCTTTTTGTAGATAACTTCGTAATGATACCCTAATTATTTAGTGACCCACTTTTAATGTTATAGGGAGGAGACATCGTTTTCAAATGTGTTTAAGGAAATGGTGATCAATTTTTATATGAAGTGTCATCCACAAAATATGGCCTCCATTTACTAACAACATGAAGAATGATAAACATCTCCCTTTCACAATCTCACCAATCCTTGACTAGTAAAAGCAACCGATTGCCCTTCTTGCATTAAGACAACTCTAATGTCATTACCTAAAGTATCAAATTCAATCATAGAAGGTTTGGAAAAGTGGGATTGGCATAGCATACATAAAATATATGAGGAACTCAAAAGCCTTTTATGTTGCTTTCTACCACATAAATGCATTTTTCTTTAACATGACATAGTCAATAGTGGAATAATTTTACCTTAGCCGTTGAAATTTTTCTTATGACATGCAATGAGATCCAAAAATCCCTTAAATATTGTTGATAGTTTTAAATTTTGATCAATTTTGTGTATCTTCAATTTTTTAGGCTCAATCTTGACTTTTGGGCTAATGAAATATGACCTAGATATTTGAAGTATGCCCGACCAAAGGAACACTTGATATACTTATCACACAACTAATTTTCTAAAAGAAATTGGAGGGTTTTATCTAGGTGAAGGAGATGTTATTCCTAAGTTCTATTATAGATGAGAATTTTACACAAAATACTAGAATGATTTTTTATAGGAATGGTTGAAAAATCCTATTCATCAAGCTTAGAAATTTTAGGTGTGCATTAATAAGGCCAAACTATAATTCCCGTATTATAGTAAGGACATAATTTACAAGAACAAGGGGAAATAAATTTTAGAATTAAAAAATATAATAGTCTTGAAATGTGCACACACATTCAAATATAGTCATCACATATTACTACACTAACCCAAACACCCAACATGCATAGAAGAGATGTGTAGGTAATGCACAAGTAGAGAGATGACATCATGCCAACCTATGATGTGTCATATGCATCATGATGTGAGACTACCACATACACCAATGGAAGACAAAAACTCAAGGAGGAAGGCATAATTCATTTGATTCCTTTTAATCATTAAATAAAGATAGACATATGAAGTAAATTTAAGAAAGATAAATTATTTTCATTCCTATTATGAATATAAGATGCATTGATTATATTTCAATAGTGGCTCCATCCATTAATCTAGTATGTTATTAAATAAACATAACAAAAAGATCATCATATGATGCACATGATGTTGATTCACTTATCCTTTCACACTAGGGTTAAAGAGAGAGAAACATACATAGTTTACTAATGGAAAGTACAATTCGTCTTTTTTTGTGTACTTTTATCAACAAGAACATAGATTCATTAAAAATTCCAATCTATTTCTTCTATTTTTTATTCATAAGAAATATAATTTTTAAGAAAAAGTAACAAGATCCATTTCTATTACCTTTCACTAACATGTGTAATTAAGACTCTTTCCTACATATGTGCCAACATAAAGAAGGAAATATACATAAAGCAATATTTTCAACCCTAAGGATATTTTATCCACACAAGCAACTATTCAAAATAAGAGAGATAGGGAAGTTGTAGCATACACTTAGTCTATTTATATCTTATCAACACATAACATTACTACAATAATATAGTTATAATGAATGTGGGTATTTTTGCGTAAACATGCCAATGACATTGTATTCTTACATAAAACCATCCTTAATCAAGAAAAATAGGGAGTACTAACATTTTCTAACTTGTCTTAATTCACAAATCATGGTTATTCTCACAATACCATTATAAATCATAAATCAAGAGTACATATTCAATATAAGCTATGACTTGCAAATAACTAATTGTTGGAATCAAGGAACATTGAGAGGGGGGATGAATCAGTGTTCTGCAATTTTTAACATCCTTAATCTTGTTGTCCTCGATTTCAGCCCGGCCAAAATCGTGAGGCAACCCTAAAAAACTGGTCTGTTTCATACCTTACGGTCTCCGGGAGAGCTTAATCGACTTCGTCGGTTAGTTCGTTTAGCTTCTTGCTTTTCGTTTTTAGTGTTTTCTTAATTATTCTAAGTTTGCAGTTTTACCTGCAGTTCGGACTTTAAAGTCCGAATTGCAGGGTCCTTTTTGCTTTATGCACATCGGACTTTAAAGTCCGATGTGCATTTGCTAGGTTTTCTAGCCTGCAAGTCGGACTTTAAAGTTCGACTTGCATGTGTTCTAAGCCTGGAGTTCAGATTTTAAAGTCTGACCTGCAGGTAGTCTTCCTCTGCAGTTCGAACTCGGACTGTTTTGCCAGAGATTGCATGTTGAACTATAAAGTTCGACTTGCAAGGGTTCTTTTCTTCATTATTGTTTGTGTTTTCTTTTTCTCCGCGCGCCCTCCTCTGCTTTTGCTCGCCACAACTCAGATTGGATCGCTCCATCATTGGATTTTTCGATCAGCGTTGCAGAGAAGGTAGGGTTTCGTATTTTCTTTTCGCGTTTCTTTCCCTGTTTTGTGTTTTCTTTTCCTTGTTTTGTTCTTTTTCGATTTTTCTTTGTGTTGATAGGACTATCGGGTTTTAAAATCCGATTTCTCCAGAGTCTTCTTTTTCCATGCTGGATAGTGGATTTTAAAGTCCGGTATGCAGCTAGATGGAGAAATCTCCGCATATCAGACTTTAAAGTCTGATATGCGGAGATGTGAAGGTTTGGTTGACATGTTGGGTTTTAAAACTCAACATGTCAACCGATTGTTTTTCCCTTTGTGTGCACATCGGACTTTAAAGTCCGATGTGCTGGTTTTCTCCAATGGTTTTACCCTCGCACATCGGACTTTAAAGTCCGATGTGCTAATTGTTTTTTTCCCAGATTGCACATCGGACTTTAAAGTCCGATGTGCTAATCAACATTATTTACCCTTGTACATCGGACTTTAAAGTCTGATGTGTTGATCAAGGTGTTTATCCTTGCACATCAGACTTAAAGTATTTTTGTTTCCAAAAGAGCATGTCGGACTTTTTTCCTCGACCTGCTGTTTTTGGCAGTTTTACTCCCAAGCCTGTATTGAGTCCTGTTTTTCGATCCGTTTGAGAAAAATTGATTTTGATAATGATGAAGAGATAATACTCAGTGTTGAATGCAGTCATCATGAATGCCAAAGCTCCCTCACAACAAGTCCGCGCCTTCCTCAAGTCAGTTGGAATCTTCTCCGAGTAAAACATCATCAAGAAAGATGAAGTACAAGTATGATAAGTACTTGAATCTATACCTAGAGAGTTCAGTAGACTCGAATATAAAGGAGATTAGAGACATTGAAATCAGGCATGTAAATATGCAATAATTAATTGACCGATTTGAGAAGGCTCCTGCTCGCCTAACTAATCTAATCAACTCTGAGTTGCATAAATATGCATCTTTTCCAGTTGCAGCTCATGATCCAGAATTTGTGCTTGCAGTAGTGGATCACTTTGATCCAAATACAAGACAAGTGAAAGATGAAGATCAGAATGTCATCATGACCCTGGATAGTGTATTTTTCAATAGTGTCTTCAAAGGTTCCCAAGTTGAAGAGGTGGCTGATATTACTCAAGAAAGTGCTCAAGAGTACTATGAGAAAAACAAGGATAAATGCAAGAAGGTAATCAATACTATTTTCCTCTCTGCTACAAGAGGTTCCCTAAAAGACTCTCATTAATTTCAAAGCTGGATGTGCTACTATATGAAAATAATCAGGAAAGGAGCAACAAGAATTGATTGGGGTGAACAGATCAACGATGCCCTCTGTGCTCAGTTGAAGGAGGTCAAACTTGTGTGTGTGAAAAAGTGAACCTGTAGCTGCAAGCACAACACTTCAATTAAGTCATTATATGCATGGTTAGTAATTAATAATCAATAAGAAATAAACCATAACAAAGCAACTAATTGCCTTCTAAAAGATGTGAGTATAAGATTGCTCTCAGATTTTTATAGGCAATACCAGTGACTAGACTACACCAAGACGAAGGATTTAATCTATATGATATTAAACTATATGGATGCAAGATGGATGAATAATTCAAGTAATAATAATCAATTCAAGCAACAATAGATGCAAGCAATAATGAATGTAAAATGGATGCAAGTAATCTAGAAAAGCACAATGATTTCAATGACTCCAGAGTGAAATTAGCGTGATAATAATCTCCAAGTGTGTTCTCAAAAATCTCTGGGGTGAATTGGAATGAGAGCTGAAGACTGAATTTATAGAGAATTACAAAAAGCTCAATTTAGGATTAACTGAAAATAATTGAGAAATCAGGTTGAGTTAACCTTGAGATAGATTCCAATTATAGTGTAATTGAAATGCATTCAAATTAGAAGTCCAAGTTGCATTGGAAAATAATAATAAATTAATTCCATGCATATCTGATAAAAATAGATAATTCTTCAATTTAATCAAGAAAAGAGTCTTCTTAATGCAACTGAACTTCTTTTTTTTGAAAAGCTTTGAGTTCCAATTTAAGAGAATAATTAATAATTCAATTAATTGCTTTTCTGATTTCAAGTTCTCAATTTAGAAAATGAAATAATGTCTCAAGTTTGATTTTTCTCTTAATTCAATTCTTTTTTTTTATTTTGTTTCAATTCAACTCTTTGTAATAAATTAATTCATCTTTTGTAATAAATTAATCCTTTCGCATGATTGAATGGCAAATTTATTAATTTAATTAAATATGCAAGGATATTTAATAAAGTAAAATGGGATAATTGATCAAAAAATGATATTCTTGGAAATGATTTGATTAATTAAATAAATATTTAATTAATGTTGAGTGGTTGATTTGGCATGTGATTTTTGATAATTAAAGAATTAATAATGTGCTCAAGATTGATTTAATTGCCTTTGGTTAGGACCTTGGTGATGTTGTTGAGATTAGGGGCCCATGGTTTAGATGACCAATTTTAGGGTATTACATTTGCCCCTCTTTGAATTAATGTGCGAGCAGCGTGTTGGTTCAAAGAATGTGTGATGTCTAGGAGATGTCAGTTCTAAACTTGATTGATCACGAACTAGATGAAAGCAAGGTGTTAGCTTGATTCGAAGCGACAAAGCTAAATGAGGTCTGATTAAAGTGATACCGATCTCGAACTTGATTGAACTGAGGAACGATAGAAAACAAAGATACCGAACTTGAACTTGATTGATCAAGAAGCGGATCTTACTGATCTAGAACTTGATTGATCTTCGATATAGTGAATGATGATAAAAATCGATCTTGAACTTGATTGATCAAGACACTATGAGCGAAGAATAAACCGTCCAGCTTGATCAAGAAACGAATATTGAACACCTGCTTAGATTTAGAGTGATCAAAGAAACTCTTTAAACTTTTGATTGAGTTTAAATGAAGAATCAGATTGATTTGAAGCGATGAAACTGATTAATGTTAAGAGATTAATTCAGATGAAAGACAAATATTAGCTTGATTTGAAGTGATGAAAATGATATGCCCCTAGCGATTGATTGATTCAGATGATCGAGAGATCTCAACTTGATGTGAAGGGATGAAGTTGAGATGCCCCTTAGCGATAAGGATTGATTTTCTTTTAACTGAAAATATTTTGCTCGACTTTTGATGAAAATTTGAAAAATTTCTCGACATTTTGAAGAATGTGAAGTCATAAGGTCACAAGTATGCCTCCTCGGGAGCGAAATCGAAAGATAGCGAGGGTAGTTGATTTTAGGCAATTGTGCGATGAGTAGTCATTTGAGCGCAAATTGATTTTGAAGAATATTGAAGATTTGGCAATGAATGAATTGATCGCAAAGTTGACTGGTAGAATTAAAATTGATATTCAGTGTTGATTGTTGAGAAATTGAGCGCAACTTGAAGACAGGATAAGCATTTGACGAAAAGAGCGCTAAGTGGTCCAAATTGTGAAATTGACTAGCAAGATGATCTCGATTTTTTATTTCGATCTCGAAAATGGAATCAAAGCAGGCACATTAGCCAAGGGTACAATTTTCGTGTCCATCGGAGCAAGTTGAAAAATTAGGTTTTTGGCTATATGTAGGACAAAAGTGTCATTTTCAATTCATTTTAACCCTCCAAGTTTGAAAATTCAAAAAGCCTTCTACGAAGAAAAATGGTGGTCCCTACTCGTCAGCATCGATTTGAGCACCAGAGATGTCACAATCAACCCCGAAACTATGAGCCAACAGTAAGTGATCGATCTTTAGCCTATTTATGTTTCCAATTTTGAATTTTTTTGTTTATTTTTCACTTTTGACGGGTTTTGGGTCGGGTGTCGCGGTTTATCGTACGAGACAGGATCCTGTCTCGTACGAGAAACTGGCAATTTTTCTTTCATCGTTTAAGACCATTAGATTTGTCGTACGAGAGAAACCCTTGTGTCGTACGACAGGTCAGTTAGGAGACCATTTTGTCATGCGTTATATAAAACTTTGTCGTTTGAGGCTATTTTCTCGTACAAGAGCCATTCCTGACTCGTACGAGATTCTGTTTAACTGTGTTTTGTCGTTCGAAAAACAGTGACCATTTTTGAAAGTGTAAACATGAAATTTTGCTTTTGCATTTGACTTAGTTGAATTTGTGTGATGTTTAACTTCTCTTGTAGGATTATTTGGAATGTTTTCTGATGTTTCATTGTTGGATTGTTGCAGGTTTGCTTACCTCCTAAGCTCTTCAGATGTGTATATCCTCCCACTATGGCGTTAGTTCAGGATTTTTCTGAGGTTGAGCAGGCCGATATTGATATGTGTGGCTTTACCCACCTGATGCAGTTACTTGATATCCGTGTGAACCACGGGATGCTCATTGCTTTGGTAGAACGATTTCATTCGGAGCATAATACCTTTCATTTGCCAGTTGGGGAGTTGACTATTACTCCCGAGGATGTGTACAGGATCCTTCGTATCCCTTTTGCTGGGGATAAGGTGGATTATGATACCGCATTGTTACCTGGAGTGCAGGCACTGAGGAACATTTTCAGGGATCCTGATATCTTGACTCATTCTATGAGTTGGGATATATTGATGAGCAGGTACAGTGAGGAGTATCCTTTAGCATGTGTCCTAGCAGGTTTTATTGGGTGCTTTTTGATGCCAGACCGAGGGTAGCAAGGTTTTCAGAGCGGATGGGGCCGGATGCTCGAGCGATTGATAGAGTCCCCTTAGAGACTTGGCCGAGGTTCTTGTTTACTGGCCCACATGTATCGAGAGATGCATGAGATCATTTATAGAGAGGGGTGGAGCATGGTTGCTAGGGTATATATTTTGCAGGTGTGGGCTTGGGAGCACCTTCTCGTGTGTCAGCCGATAGTGACAGACAACAGGGAGACAGGACAGTCGATCATTTATAGATATGCTGGATATATCACGCAGCCCCATCTGGGAAAGATAGACTTTTGGAGACAGCAGTTTGATGACTTGATAGCTGTCGTATGGCAACCATATAGAGGGTTAGAGTCATGGGATGACTGGCGAGTGGTGCAGAGAGATCTTTTTGTTACACGACCATTGATTGGGAGATCGTAGACTGTTGTGGAGCGATTCATCGTTTCACGAGTGATGAGGAAGTACGGCTGGCCGCAGGGGATCTCTCAGGAGTATACGGCGATGCTCGATATGCTGATGAGGAGAGACAAGGATGGTCACCTAGGCTATCCTATGCTTTAGCGATGTAGGAGCTGATAGGTTTACACCAGCTGAGTTGGGATTACCCAGAGGATATAGCAGATGCGGGGGTATTACCCCAGTACAGGGATTATTTTCAGCAACATCCATTCCCTCGGTTTACGGATCCTGGAGAGCATGGTCCTCATATTGAGGATGTGGAGGATGATGCCCCCACACTGGCACAGGGACAGGCACAGAGACAGGGTCATAGGCAGGGACAGGGCCAGAGACCAGATGCTCCACAACGGACTGGTGGTGATCATGGTGCCAGCAGCAACGGAGTGCGAGCTGACATTGGATAGTAGAGGGGTGAGGGTGGATCCCTTGGGAGAGTAGGCGTGAGGGTGGGTGGGGGAGAGGAGGAGTGAGCAGCTCTGAGGCAAGTCCGTCAGCGGCGAGAGGAGCAGGGTGGAGCCACAGGTGGAGATGTTGGTGGAGATGGCGGCAGAGAGCCTGCGAGAGAGTAGGGGGTTGACATGGGTCGGTCGATGAGAGCACGCATTGCAGAGTTGCAGTCACAGTTGATAGTGGCACAGACTCAGCTGGTGGAGCGAGACCGACAGCTGGCCGAGGTGAGGACTGAGCGTGATCGCCAGATTGCAGCTTTGAGCGTAGAGTCGAGAGCACAGATAGAGTCTCTACGACAGGAGGTCCTTCTCCAGAGCAGTAGGGCAGCTTATTACATAGCAGCGTATAGTGCTATAGTTCCTATTGCACAGCAGGTGCAACCTTATTCGCAGTATATGGCCAGATTGGAGGGAGCACGAGCACCGCGCCAAGATCCCGGGCATCAGGCTCCTCCTCCTCCACCAGGCGATGAGGGAGAGGGCACCAGCTAGATGATTCTTTTTGTAGCTAGGATATTTTTTGTAGACACACCCATTTTTTTTTGTAGCCGATACGATTCTTGCTCCGATGGGAGTTTGTACATGTCATTGGACATCATTTTGTACTCTTAGACTTGAGATGATATATATATATATATATATATATATATATATATATATATATATATATATATATATATATATATATATATATATATATATATATATATATATATATATATATATATATATATATATACGAGATCCGATTTGACTTCATTGTACTTGTGTCAATTGGTTATGAGATGTTTTTATATGCTTTATTCTATATGTATGCATTTCTGTTTCAGCATGAATGTATGTATTGCAAATGATTATGGATGTCTATGTTTTTGTTTCTTTTCATATGCAAATAAATGAATGAAAATGAGCAGTGCAAATTTTTTGTTTTCTATGCAATAAGATGAATGCAAATGATTAATAATAAAATGAATGAATGAATCTATATGAAATGTTATGTATGCAGCTAATCATCTCAAAACACAAGTACTCAATCGGAAAAATGATGATAAATAGACCACTTAGCGTAAGAAATAATGACGCTCTCAGTTCTCATTCTGAAGATAAAGAGATTATTATTATCACACCAAAATCACCCTAGATTCACTAAAATGCAGAATGAAATGCAAAATGATGTGCAAAATGCAACCTAAACCTAGTCACTGGATTTAAAATACTTAAGATTCATCACTGAGCATAACGAACACAATAGGCAGGTTAGAGTTCCTTCTTTTTCAATATGCAATATTAATTATCTTGTTCGCAATGACCCTTTTTTTGTTCATATCCTTGGACAGATTTCGCAGGGACGCGAATTGCATCATAAAGAAATTCCCTCAAAACATATAAAGAAATGATATGGACCTCCCTGTAGCATACAAATAAGCGGAGTCAAGGTATGTGAGGCGATTTCACCTTAATGTGAAGGCTCTTATCACAGACACCCAGCTAATTTATATGTTTCCAGATAATTGGGATCATTCCTACAAGCAGAAAACAAAGAAAATTTTATGCCCCCAATCCTTGCACCTCTTAGTCAATATAGACTTCCTCGAGTTACTCAGAGGGATAATAATCGAAAACCAATATAAAAGATAGTATACAAAGAAAACTTTCATGCATAGCTCAAACTGTTTAGTGATTGTTTTCCATTATGTTGTTTTGCTTGTTAACTCAGTGATAAAAACTCTGTAGTAGTCAGGAGACAGATGACTGACTCGGAGTGGACGACCGGTTTTCACTGACGGGAAAATGACTTGTTTGATACTGCTTAGGACATGGGATGTACTCTGTCGATTTTCCTAAGACTAGGGCATTGATCAATTTCAAATCATGTGGGTTCCAACGAACCAGGGTGTCACAAAAGTGACTGCAAAATATGTACAAGCGAAAGCAAAGATGCATGAAAGCGGGAAATGCCAATGTTGCGTTGATAGATGGAGTGCTTGAGTACAAGAGGCACCTGTTTACCAGGTTTTCACCTACTTGTAGAGAATCAAATTTTTTTTTTTACCAAGGTGCCTGTTTACCAGGTTTTTACCAGGGCATTTTCTCTTTTACATTTTTTTTTTTTTTTTTTTGTATTTTATGATTTTTCCATTTTTCAAGGATTTTTTTCAGGACTTTTTCAGCTGTATAGTTTACTGGAGCAAAGAATGCTAAGTAAAGAATATTTTCAAGTGGATGGTGTTAATCAGTTCTCGGAGCTGTTCTTCTTTCGATGTTGAGAGCTAATAAGCACCAGAGTTGAAGACTGCAATAACAATATAGGGACCCAGCCAGTTGGGTTCAAACTTCCCTTTGTTGTCTCGAAACTGTTGATTTTTTGGATTTTCTCTTAGTACTAGGTCTCCAACCTAAAATCCTCTTTGTCTAACCTTCTTGTTATATCCTCTGGACATTCTCTTTTGGTACACTCTGAGATGATCAAACGCCACTTGCCGATGTTCATCCAACAATTCGAGTTCTTGCAATCTAGATATTCTGTGATCTTCATTAGTAACAAGACCTTGCAACGAAACTCTTAGAGATGGTATTTCTACTTCAATAGGTAATACTGCTTCGGACCCATACACCAAAGAGAAAGGTGTAGCCCCAGTAGGTGTTCTGATACTTGTTCTGTAAGCCCATAGTGCAGGATTGAGCTGCAGATGCCAATCCTTCCCTGATTTGTTCACTGTTCTATGCAAGATAGTCAGTAGGTTTTTGTTAGACGCCTCGGCTTGTCCACTACCTTGAGGGTAATATACTGATGACCAATGTTGCTTTATTTTGAATTTCTCACAAAGTTCATCTAGGTCTTTATTTTTGAATTGACCTCCATTATCAGTCACGATGGACGAAGGTATCCCATACCTACAAATTATATAGTTTAGGATGAATAAGGCGACTTGTTTACTAGTTGCCTTGGTGAGCAGAACTGCCTCTACCCACTTGGTGAAATACTCATTGGTAGTTATGATGAATTTATGTCCGTTGGATGAAGCCGGATATATCTGACCAATGAGATCAAAGGCCCATTGTTGAAAAGGCCAGTGTGTTATAAATGGTATGAGGTCCCTTGCTGGGGCATGTATGAGATTTCCATGAAGCTGACATTTCTCACAAGTCTTAGCAAATTTTATGGCATCTTTTTCCATATCTGGCCAGTAGTAGCCAACCCGTAATAGTTTCCGAGCTAAAGTAAAACCATTCGAATGAGATCCACAAATACCTTCATGGACTTCTGATAATGCACGTTTAGATTCTTCAGTTTGTAGACATCTAAGCAAAGTACCATCCAAACCTCGTCTAAATAAATCGTTAGCTATGATAACATACCACGAAGCATTTCAAGTTAGGTTTCTTTTCTCATTACGAGTAAGGTTTTCAGGGATAATTTGATCACATAGATAGGAATAGATGTGGCTGTATCGGGATGAGTCATGTCCAATAATAGAATAGACTATTTGGGTCTCAGAAGAATCATAAGCAGGGTAATATAACTCTTCCACCAGGAAATCAAAGCAAAAATTGGACTCCTGTAGCTCAGGTATAGATGCCAAGGTAGCCATAGCATCTGCTGCTCTATTCGCTGATCTAGGAATTTGTTGGAATGATACAAAAGCAAAATACTTCTTGAGATCATCTACCATCCTCTTGTAAGGCATCAATTTCTCATCCCGAGTCTGATATGTATCATTGATTTGATTGATGACCAGCTAAGAATCTCCATAAATATGTAATTCAGCAACCTTCCATTCAATGGCTAGTTTTATTTTATTCACCAATGCTTCATATTCTGCAATGTTGTTTGTGCAAGGGAATAAAATCTTATAAGACTTTGGAATTGAGTATATCTGAGGAGTAATGAATAATATGCCAACACTTGAACCATTTTGAGTAAAGGACCCATCAAAGAACATCTTCCAGGGTTGTTGAGTAAGATGCATTATTGATTCATCTGGGAACTCAATATGTAGTGGTTGAGTATCCTCAAGTGGAGCTTCAGCAAGTTGATCAACAATTACTTATCCTTTTATGGCTTTGCGTTCCACATATTCAATGTCAAACTCTGTAAGGATCATTACCCACTTCGCCAATCGTCCGGTGAGTGTTCCTTTATTAAGAAGATACTTGAGTGGATCAATTTTGGCCAACAACTTGACTGTATGTGCGAGCATATAGTGCCTCAATTTCTGTGATGTAAAGGCTAATGCCAAGCATGCTTTTTCTATTATACTGTAGCTCATTTCATATGACACCAATGTCCTGCTGATGTAATAAATAACTCTTTCCTTTTTGTTGTCATCCTGTTGTGCCAGAAGTGCCCCCAGTGATGAATTAGTTGCTGATATATATAAGATTAGTGGCTCACCCTGAATAGGTGGCATTAAGATCGGTGGATTTGATAGGTACTCTTTTATCTGCTGAAGATGTTGTTCACACTGCTGATCCCAGTTGTATATTATTCCTTTTCTCAATACTTTTGTAAAAGGTTGAGCCTTGTCTGCTAGTTGAGAAATGAATCTTCTAATGGATTGGAGACGTCCCTGGAGACTTCTCATTTGACTGATGTTCTTTGGAGGCGGCATTTCCATTATAGCTTGGACCTTCTCAGGATCAACCTCAATGCCCTTCTTTGAAATGATGTAGCCAAGTAGTTTACCAGATGTCACTCCGAATGCACACTTCTTTGGATTTAATCAGAGCTTGAACTTTTCCATTCTGTCGAGTATAGGACCTAACTCTTGAATATGCGTTGATCTTTTCATAGTCTTCACTAAGGTGTCATCAACATAATCTTCCATATTCTTATGCATCATGTCATGAAAGATAGTTGTAATTGCTCTTTGATAGGTCGCTCCTGCGTTCTTTAACCCAAATGGCATAACATTCCAGCAAAAGGTTCCCCATGCATAGGTGAAAGCTGTCTTTTCTTGATCTCTAGGAGCGATTTTAATTTGATTGTAGCCGGAAAATTCATCCATTAGTGAGTACATCTCATACCCAGCTGTCATGTCGACTATCATATCAATATTTGGCAATGGAAAGTCATCTTTTGGACATGCTTTATTGAGATCTCTAAAATCTATACAAACTCTGATAGATTTATCTGCCTTCGACACAGGTACTATGTTGGAAATCCATTCAGCATAATCTATTGCTCTGATAAATTCAACTTTGAGTAGTTTCTCTAGTTCAGCTTTGACCAATAGTGCGACATGCGGGTGCATCTTACCAAGTTTTTGTTTAATTGGTTTTACTCCTAGTGTGATTGAGAGATGGTGTAAAATGAGATCAGGATCCAAGCTTGGCATATCAGAGTACGTCCATGGAAAATTTATTTTCTTCTCTAAGAATAGCTAAGTGAAATCCTTCAATTCCTCTACTGATAGTGATTGAGCTACGTGAATAATTTGTGGTGTCTCTTGATTCTCGATATTCACTCGCTGAGTTGGCTCGATCAATATGGAAGACCGCTCTTGAAAATGACTGGGCAGTATACCAAGTATCTCACCTTCAGGTGCCTCAGAGAGGTTTTCACCTTTAGGTACGTCCTTTATTTTCTTTTTTTAGATTCTGACACCGCCACTATATGGTTTTCGCCATCAGATCTTTTATTTTTATTTTTCTTGTTTTTGCGACTAAGATACTTGATATCCTCTTCAGTCATATTTTCACTCCATTCACTAGTGGAAGAGTTAATAGGTTTGACTGCATTGAGATAATAGGATAATGTATAGTCATTGGCAAAAGTAGGTATATCCATGGGTTGATTATGTAAAGTACAGTCAATCAATTCGGGATGTACTAAGGACAAATTTTGGATAGGTTCAAGAGCGTTCATGGTATTGTTATCACAGCTGGGGATCGAAAAGTTGAGTTCCAGAATGATACCTTGCGTAAGTGTCTCGAGACCAGGAAGAGTCAGATCATGATTATTAAAGTTCACGTTAATATTTAATCGATCTAATCCAATAGATATACTTGTAACGTCATTTACTAAGTCAGACTGGACGTCATGTCGTGGTTTAACAGCAATAAGACTAGTAGGCAATTTTTCATTATTTGTATCAGATGATTCAGAATTTGAGGATGAGTGGGTATCATCATGAACAGGACTATCATCAGAGTCATCAGAATCATCAGAGTTATTGGATGAAGTTTCCAAGTCTCTTTCAGGTGATTTAGTAAGCATATGTATGGTATCAATACTAACATCTTTAATGCTACAAATTCCTTCATATTGTAGTTCATTTGTCATTTGTATCTGACACACCTATTGACATGATCTCATTGTTTCTGTGATTTTTTTTCATCTGTTCCATTCAGCTTCTTCTGGACTGATAACTGGTTCTTGTTCTGCAGCTTCTAACTCTTCCTGTGTAGTGCTATAACTGATTTGTTCTATTTTAGGATAAGGATACATAAATGAGAAGCTTTCTGGTATTGTTCCTTCTTTCAATGCTTGTTCATAATTTGCTTGCCTTTTTTGTCTAATTTCTTGTATTTCCCTTTCTAGTTTTATGTGCATCAGCTCTTGAGTATCATCTATGACACCACTAGATTCTTCTGGAGTTTCTGTAGCGGATGTGTCTGAAAGATAGTCAGGACCCCATTCATACTCGTTTGAATCAGTCTCCAAATCATCTACTTGTTGCCTGCCAATATATGTGACTGGAAATTTTAATGGTGCAAACAATTCTCTGATTCTTACCATTTCATCTCTTATATCCTTAGGAACCTCAACTTCTTGTATTATCGTAGCTAATACCGTCGAAGCTTGAGCACTGACTATTTCTTCTTTCTTGACTGTTGATTCCTCTTTCTCTTTTCTACACTCTTTTTTTGTTTGTTTAGTGTTTGCTTCATGTAATGTTAAAGACGATATCTTTTTCAAGCCTTTAGACTTAGAAACATGTTTTTGTTCTGATGTCTTTTTAGGATTGTATCCCAGTCCAGCTTTATCATGTGTGGATTTGGTTTGTAGCTGAATTGGTTTAGTAATACCTTCTTTTTGTTTGCCCAAAGGACCAGTACCTGAGTATCCCATGTGCTGAATCATTTTGTAACCACGACCATATTGGTTTGAGGAAATCTCACAATGTCGTACCTCCTCATTTGGACTATCTTCCTTAAAGAGCCAGTTAAGCACAACATCCTCTTCTATTTCATCCGCCAAGGAGGTAGAATACTGTATGAAGAGACCATCATATATAGTATTTGAAGCTGAAGTTTGTGTTCTCATAGCCTCTAATGGCTTGCCCAATTGTTTTGGCGATGGAGGGAGAGAAACTAATGATAGGACTAGTTCTATCTTGTAGCCATCCATGTCGGTATCTGTAATCTTCAATCTCTTTTCTAAGTCTTTCATCAATGTTTCTGGATCTTGATTTGGAGAGGTTGCCCTATTATGAGGCACAAAAGTATCTGCACCTTTTGTTAATGCATTACATATGACATTTGTATCAGCAGGAATATTGACTTCAACTCTATTATAAGGAAACTTTAAGAATTGGTGATATGTTGACGGTACTACCTTCATTTCATGAATTCATGACCTGCCCAGTAATATATTGCATGACAACAAAATATCGAGAACCTAGAAAAGGACATCTCTCTACCAGTCCCACTCTGATTGGTAATGATACCAAACCTTTGGAGGTCCTCTCTTCTTCATCCTAGGCTTTAATTGTTATTTTCTTGCCTGGATCAATGACATTTTCAGAGAATCCTAGTTGTGTAAGCAGATGATAAGTACAGATATTCAACCTCGCGCCTCCATCTATCAAAACATGTTTAACTCTGTGTTTGTGGATCATGGCTTCAATATGCAATGGCTGGTTATGTGGATGATTTAATGAATTGTCATCTTCTTTAGAGAAGGTCAAATAGTAAGGTGAAGTCAGATGACCCACCATTTATTGAAACCGATCAATGTCTAAATCTTTCGGAATGTTGGTAGTGAGCAATGCTTTGTCTAGAATTTCCTTGTGAGCAGATGAGAGCTGTAGCAATTCAAAAATTGAAATTTGAGCATTTGTCCTTTTCAACTGTTCAACCACGTTGTATCCAGAGGATGATGATGAGGTTAATCTTTTAAATTTGTCCAAGGTTGATTCCTTTTGTTTGTTTGGCAAGGCTGTTGGATTTGATGTTTCCTGAGCTGGTTTGGAAGAACTAGCTCCTTTGAGGGTAACTTTCTTTTGAGATTTGGTCAGAGCTTTTGCATATAGTGATTCATTTGGTTTATCTTGAACTATAATCACATTGCAATATTCTGAGTGTGAAGGTTCAATCATGTTGATAACGTTGTCCTGGCTGGCATAAGCATAATTTACCTTGGCACCTCCTTTGGTCTTTGAGGAATTACCTTGTTCATAAGCAGGCAAAGGGTCTTTAAATGCTTTATGATCAGCATTGGTTGGATGATTCCCAACAACAACTTTACCAGCATCTATGAGATCTTGAATCTCATGTTTTAGCTTCATGCAATTGTTTATGTTATGACCCTTATTCCGATGGAAGTCATGGTATTCATTTTCTTTCCACCATCTTGGTTTGACATTTGGATCATATGGTCTGGAGTTATTTGGTAGTGTTATCAAGTTGTTTGCCAATAGAGTTTTGAAAGCCGACTCATATGATTCTTCAAGAGGAGTAAAATCACACTTAGGTTTGGAAAGCCAAGGCTTTTCTTTGAACCATTCCTTTGTTTTCTTTGGCGGATTTTCTGCTGCAATCTCAGCGGCTTTAAGTGCTTGTGTACCACTAGCCAAGTTGAATATTGTTGATTTTGAGTTGGTTTTGACAGTGTGTACTACTCCATCATTAACAACATTCTTGTTGTTGTCTTTGGCAAATTTCCAATACTTGTTCTTCTCTTTAGAGCTAGATCCTATTTGTGTTTCTTTCCAAGGTGTGATATCTCCCTTTTTTATGAGCACATCTTCCATTCGAATGGCATTATCTACCATTTTGTTAAATGATGGGTGTACTTGTATTTGTATGCTATATTTCAGTTTGAGGACCAAGTTATTGACAAATATATCCATTTTATCAGAGTCTGGAATAGGTCGTGGGTACCTAGAGAACATCCTTCTCCAACGTTGGAGAAAAGTAAGAAGAGGTTCACCTATTTTCTGTTGAGTATTACAAAGATCGATCATAGTCACAGGATGTCGAATGTTGTATGAGTATTGTTGTAAAAACAGTTGGATTAGTTCTTTGAATGTTTTTATTCCTTTGGGTAGACTTGAGAACCATTCCATTGCTTGACCCCCTAAACTCCTTGGGAAGAGACACATGAGGTACGTTTGATCGTGCATGAATTCCATACAAGCAGCACTAAATTCCCTAACATGATCTTGAGGATCTGAGGTACCATCATATTTATCAAATTTTGGGATTTCCACTCGTGATGGGAATGGAGGCATGTGTAAATTTTTGTCAAATGGGAAGGGACATATTGCTTCCAGAGAATATTGTTTCGGGGACTTGTCCTTATTCTTCAACTCTGTGAGCTCTGTTCGCAAAGCTAGTAACTGTTTGTGTACCATGATTATAGGTGAGTCTTCCCTTTTAATAACAAGTGTCTGAACATCATATCCAATAGGAAGTTTAGCACCTTGATTTGCTAGTTCTAAGAAATAGTCTTCCTTTTCTCGGGTCATGATAGTTTTCATCATTTTTCTAAAGTCTTTGTCTTTCTGACAGTCAAGGATTTTTTTTCCTAGAGGTTCAACAACTTCATCAATCTCACTTGATGATGAGGAGTCATTATGATTTTCAAGAATATTACAATCATTTTTGTTTCCTTCATTGTATTCTGTCTCATGTATAGTGGGAGATTTCGGTTCATCAAAAATCGGTCCACCTGATGATGATGGTATGTTAGTGAGGGGATCCTTCATGTAGAATGGATTATCTTGATAAGTGAAGGTTTGTTCTTTGCCTTTGGCTTGTTTCTTATGAGAACTCCTGGTTTGAATAGGCATTTTTATGGATTAGTGTGACCTAGAGTTGTTTTGTGATGCAGAGGTCAAGATCAATTCTAGAGCTAGTTTGTTCTATTTAGAGTATTGTTTTGGGAGAAACAACTGAGATTTTGTCTGATTTCAAGAACGATCTATCCTGTCTAAGACATTATCTAAGTTGATTCTAAGCGTAGTGTAAGATGCAGTCTGGTTTTAGGAATGATCTATCCTGTATAAGACATTATCTAAGTAACTAAAATTTGATAGGTAGTTGATTGAACTAGCTGAGAGGTGATCGACCAAATCGTGCAATGCAAATGGAAGAGGTACATTGTCTTGATCTATTTATGCTTAGGAAAATGATAACCAGTATTATGTTCGCTGTAGACTGTGTTTTTGACAATTTTTAATGTTCTGTCTGACAAAACCAGAGACTCATACGACTGGGTTTTTTGAACTGGACAACAATTTAGCAGTTATAGGACGATAAAAGTTATGTTTCATATGAGTTGCTGCCTTGTACCGTACGACTGATGGGCATGTGCAGGACGATAAAAGACTGAGGTCAATTCTATCTCGTACGAGACAGAATGCAGTGCAGGATGATAAATGATTTAGACTCGTACGACAGATAATCTGCTATAGGACGACAATTGAGTAGATTCGTATGACACAGGACTGGTGCAGCACGATAATTTAGCAGACTCGTACAACTTTTCACAGGGCAGAGACTAAAATTCCGAGTTTTCAGACTGCTGAGTATGACAACTGAGTGTGACAATTGAGTATGACAAATTCTGAGATGGACTGATTTTTGACCAGGATATACTTGTGTCTGACACAGACAAAGTTTCGACTTAAGATGGACTAGTTTTTGACACGGACAGAGTTTTGACTTAGGATGGACTAGTTTCTGACACAGACAGAGTTTCGACTCACTAAGTTGTTTCTGGTCTTCATTGATTTTTGGTATTTTAGTTTTTGTTTCAGGGATGAAAAACACAGAAAACAAGTAGTATTTATAGTGACTCCAATCACAACATGCAAACCCTAAGGAATTTGGTGAGGAAAGAAAACCTTTGCTTGTAGACTCAGGTACACACCCAATAGCTAATCAGAATACAGCTGCTGAGTCTCACGCAATGGATTCTCAACGCCGTATTATCTGACTCCAAACGCTAATGGGGGCACGAAATGACAAGTATCTTGGGAGAGTTACTATCTCTCTTGCACAAAGATTATCCCCCTTTCAGAGATGAACAGGGTAGCTTCTAATTTTAAATTGGATTTAGTCAGGGATCCGTTCGGCGCGTCAAGGTATAAACTCAATTAAGAGGTCTTCCAGCCTTGAAAACCAAGGTTTAATATACCCGAAGGTACGGAGGAGAGCTATTCCCGAGCATTGCCGTTGACTTGATTTTCATCAAATCACGTTTATTTTATAGTGGGTTGGAGTACTTGGCGTCTAGTCGTTCCCACTTAGGTCGTTCCCCTTACACCGGTCGTAATGGCTTTAAGAGTTTTTCAACCCCTCGGGAGGGCAGGCCTGCTAAAGATGTACAAATCTCAAACAAAGAAAAAGCTTCAAGGGTTTGGATTTCTAATTGCCTAGAAAAAGACAAGAGCATACTCTCCTACCTCTCAGAATCTTCTAAAAGCACAAAAGACAGATTTGTTCTTTAACCAAATAGCAAGTTAGGTTCCTAAAAATAAATTTAAAGAATACACGATGTTTAGTCGATTCTCCTTCAGGCAACCTGCAAAGACAACGAATCAATAGTCATATTGTCTTTGTGTGACAAGCAATATTCTTCGACAAGCGTTTTGCAAAAACTAGTTAGGCTGTAAAAAACTCTGAGACAGACAGATAAACAGTCAGGGTCAGTCGTCAGAATAATCAATCAGAAATGAAAAATATGAAATTTGCCTCCTTTACCAGAAAATACAGAATCGTACGACAAATACTTGACTCGTACAAGACAGGATGCAGTATAGTACGAGACCAGATTGCTGATGATGTTGACTCGTACGACAGATGATTACTGATCGTACGACAGAGGATTTGCTCATATGACAGAGTGTCTACTCGTACGATAATATGTTTGTAATTCGTGCGACACCTGCAATTTGTCATTTCAGCTTGTAAGAATTGTCGGACGAGATGTACGGACGAAAAACCAAAAAATCTAAAACCTGGAAAATAACAAAAAAATAAAGCAGTCAGTCTTGGAGGCTGAAAAAAATGTAGTCTTCGGGCCCCACGGTGGGTGCCAGAGATGTGTGTGTGAAAAAGTGAACCTGTAGCTGCAAGCACAACACTTCAATTAAGTCATTATATGCATGGTTAGTAATCAATAATCAATAAGAAATAAACCATAGCAAAGTGACTAATTGCCTTCTAAAAGATGCGAGTATAAGATTGCTCTCAGATTTTTATAAGCAATACCAGTGACTAGACTACACCAAGACGAAGGATTTAATCTATATGATATTAAACTATATGGATGCAAGATGGATGAATAATTCAAGCAATAATAATCAATTCAAGCAACAATAGATGCAAGCAATAATGAATCTAAAATGGATGCAAGTAATCTAAAAAAGCACAATGATTTCAATGACTCCAGAGTGAAATTAGCGTGATAATAATCTCCAAGTGTGTTCTCAAAAATCTCTGGGGTGAATTGGAATGAGAGCTGAAGACTGAATTTATAGAGAATTACAAAAAGCTCAATTTAGGATTAATTGAAAATAATTGAGAAATCAAGTTGAGTTAACCTTGAGATAGATTCCAATTATAGTTTAATTGAAATGCATTCAAATTAGAAGTCCAAGTTGCATTGGAAAATAATAATAAATTAATTCCATGCATCTCTGATAAAAATAGATAATTCTTCAATTTAATCAAGAAAAGAGTCTTCTTAATGCAACTGAACTTCTTTTTTCTGAAAAGCTTTGAGTTCCAATTTAAGAGAATAATTAATAATTCAATTAATTGCTTTTCTGATTTCAAGTTCTCAATTTAGAAAAAGAAATAATATCTCAAGTTTGATTTTTCTCTTAATTCAATTCTTTTTTTTGATTTTGTTTCAATTCAACTCTTTGTAATAAATTAATTCATCTTTTGTAATAAATTAATCCTTTCGCATGATTGAATGGCAAATTTATTAATTTAATTAAATATGTAAAAATATTTAATAAATTAAATATGGAATAATTGATCAAAAAATGATATTCTTGGAAATGATTTGATTAATTAAATAAATATTTAATTAATGTTGAGTGGTTGATTTGCCATGTGATTTTTGATAATTAAAGAATTAATAATGTGCTCAAGATTGATTTAATTGTCTATGGTTAGGACCTTGGTGATGTTGTCGAGATTAGGGGCCCATGATTTAGATGACCAATTTTAGGGTATTACATTTGCCCCTCTTTGAATTAATGTGCGAGCAGCGCGTTGGTTCAAAGAATGTGTGATGTCTAGGAGATGTCAGTTCTGAACTTGATTGATCATGAACTAGATGAAAGCAAGGTGTTAGCTTGATTCGAAGTGACACAGCTAAATGAGGTCTGATTAAAGTGATACCGATCCTGAACTTGACTGAACTGAGGAACGATAGAAAGCAAAGATACCGAACTTGAACTTGATTGATCAAGAAGTGGATCTTACTGATCTAGAAATTGATTGATCTTAGATACAGTGAATGATGATAAAAATCGATCTTGAACTTGATTGATCAAGACATGATGAGAAAAGAATAAACCATCCAGCTTGATCAAGAAACGAATACTGAACACTTGCTTAGATTTAGAGTGATCAAAGAAACTCTTTAAACTTTTGATTGAGTTTAAACGAATAATCAGTTTGATTTGAAGCAATGAAACTAATTAATGTTAAGAGATTAATTCAGATGAAAGACAAATATCAGCTTGATTTGAAGCGATGAAATTGATATGCCCCTAGCGATTGATTGATTCAGATGATCGAGAGATCTCAACTTGATGTGAAGCGATGAAGCTGAGATGCCCCTTATCGATAAGGATTGATTTTCTTTTAATTGAAAAGATTTTGCTCGACTTTTGATGAAAATTTGAAAAATTTCTCGACATTTTGAAGAATGTGAAGTCATAAGGTCACAAGTATGCCCCCTTGGGAGCGAAATCGAAAGATAGTGAGGGTAGTTGATTTTAGGCAATTGTGCGATGAGTAGTCATTTGAGTGCAAATTGATTTCTGAAGAATATTGAAAATTTGACAATGATTGAATTGATCGCAAAGTTGACTGGTAGAATTAAAATTGATATTCAGTGTTGATTGTTGAGAAATTGAGCGCAACTTGAAGACAGGATAAGCATTTGATGAAAAGAGCGCTAAGTGGTCCAAATTGTGAAATTGACTAGCAAGATGATCTCAATTTTTGATTTCGATCCCGAAAATGGAATCAGAGAAAGCACATTAGCCAAGGGTACAATTTTCGTGTCCATCGGAGCAAGTTGAAAAATTAGGTTTTTGGCTATATATAGGACAAAAGTGTCATTTTCAATTCATTTTAACCCTCCAAGTTTGAAAATTCAAAAAGCCTTTTGCGAAGAAAAATGGTGGTCCCTACTCGTCAGCATCGATTTGAGTGCCAGAGATGTCATAATTGACCCTGAAACTACGAGCCAACAGTAAGTGATCGATCTTTAGCCTATTTATGTTTCCAATTTTGAATTTTTTTGTTTATTTTTCACGTTTTTGACGGGTTTTGGGTCAGGTGTCACAGTTTATCATGCGAGACAGGTTCCTGTCTTGTACGAGAAACTGGCAATTTTTCTTTCATCATTTAAGACCATTAGATTTGTCGTACAAGAGTAACCCTTGTGTCGTATGATAGGTTGATTAGGAGACCATTTTGTCGTGCGTTATATAAAACTTTGTCGTTTGAGGCTGTTTTCTCGTAGAAGAGCCATTCCTGACTCGTATGATTCTATTTTATTGTGTTTTGTCGTTCAAAAAATAGTGACCATTTTTGAAAGTGTAAACATGAAATTTTGCTTTTACATTTGACTTAGTTGAATTTGGGTGATGTTTAACTTCTCTTGTAGGATTATTTGGAATGTTTTCTGATGTTTCATTGTTGGATTGTTGCAGGTTTTCTTACCTCTTGTGCTCTTCAGATGTGTATATCCTCCAACTATGGCGTTAGTTTAGGATTTGTTTGAGGTTGAGCATGCCCATATTGATGTGTGTGGCTTTACCCACCTGATGCAGTTACCTGATATCTGTGTGAACCACGGGATGCTCACATCGTTGGTAGAACGATTTCATTCAGAGCATAATACCTTTCACTTGCCAGTTGGGGAGTTGACTATTACTCCCAAGGATGTGTACAGGATCCTTCGTATCCCTTTTGCCGGGGATAAGGTGGATTATGATACCGCATTGTTACCTAGACTGCAGGCACTGAGGAACATTTTCAGGGATCCTGATATCTTGACTCGTTCTATGAGTTGGGATATACTGATGAGCAGGTACAGTGAGGAGTATCCTTTAGCATGTGTCCTAGCAGTTTCCCACATTCACTTACATCTGAATTGGATGTTTCTCAGGTGAGCCCTTTATTCTACCAAGGTTCCCTTCAGACAAAATCGTCCTCATGGAGTTGTGCGGACAACTGATTAATGTGCATGAAAAACAATCACAAGCACATAAGACTAGGCTGAAGTTCCCAGAATCAATCGGCAGGTACTCACTTCTAACCAATCCCAAGGCCAAAAATATGGAGGAAGAAATACAATGGAATACCATGAGAGGATTCAAGGCTCGAAACAATTTTGACTTTCGTGGTATAAAGAACAAACTCAAAAGGAGTTATACTCATGTTTATAGGTTGGAAGATTTTTGGGCAGACTGTCAAAATGATGAGGATATAAGAAGGTTGAATTTCAACCGCCTTACTCTGGAACAAATTGAAAACTTGGATTTAGCTAATATCCCGATGACCATGGAAGATACAGATGACATAATAGACCCGGTCTATTATGAGAAGAAAATTGCCGACTCTCCGCTTCCTCTCGTACAATGGTCAAAGAAGGAGAGCAAATAAATCACTCAAAGGATTGCTCCTATCCTAGCAAACATGAATGCATTGCTGGTAAGGAAGAATCTAAGGATGAAACAAATTCCTGCTAGTTCAAGAGATGACGATAATAGTGATGGCTCAGTTGGCAAGAAAGCTACAACCGAGATGAGAACAAAGAGCAGGGCAGACCCGCAAGCACTATCCTCAGCTCCTGTGATACAATCAAAAGGGAAAGGGCCCAATATTAAATTTATAGTGAAAGGGTCCAAAAAGGGTGAATCGTCATCCATAGTACAGGAAGCAGTGACTAAAGAGCTAGAATAGCCGCCTACAAAGGAAATTGAAGAAGGTAAAATTCCTCAACAAGAGGAAGTACAGGCTGAAGAAACATCACACCCAACTAAGGTCGATGCCCTGATCATCTCACAGGTAATCATCCACTCTACTGAATTTGACTCTGACCAAGAGGATGAGGATTTTCCAGATGGGGATCTAAGTATGGGCATGGCACAATCGGAGGCCGCTAATCAGTTTTTCAAAATAACCAATTTCTCCAATCTAGATGATATCCCTTCATCTACTATTGAATCCACGATGATGGATTTTAATGAAGCCTTGGAAGAGGCACTTGCAGAACAAGTTTCAGTAGACTTACCTATCACTACCACCACCACCACAGAAATTCCACCATTGGTAAGTGCTGAAGTTGCATTCATGACGCCTTCAACTCTCCCATTTGTAACTGAAGAGGTGTCAATAGCAACAAATGTTCTACTAGATACTTCAATATCGGTGCCATCAATAATGCTCATAACTGCTCCGAGCTCCAGTCAACCTGCTCTCGAAACTTCAACTCAAAATCAGCAAGGAGATACTACTCCATCAACCAATCCAGAATTATCCCCTTGGATGTAAGTAGTGGCCCCTAAGAGGAAAAAACAAATGATCTCTCCATATGAGTTTGATTTTGAGCTTTTGATTCCTCCAAAGCCCAAGGGAGCAAAGAAGCCAGAGATGGTAGCTTGGGTGGTAATAGACCTGACCTATAAGAGAAAGTATGCTTAGGTTATGGTGCCATCATCAGATAAGGACAAAGGAAACATACGATCTAAAGATTATACCATGCAGGTCATAGAGCTTGGGGTGGAAACACATGAGAGTTTTAAATTGGATTCTCATAAAACCTTTAATTCTTTGTTGAGGAGATTGGATTAGGAGAGGGACAAGAAAAATATCTTGAAGTAGAAGTGTGAACAACTGACCAATGTTCTTCTAAAGGTCACACAATCTTCTCAAGAAATTGAGCCCATAGGATCCTTAATAGATACTGAAGCTCTAAAGAAGATTGAACAGGTGAGAGCTAAAGGTCGAGTGATGGATGAGTGGATTTCATGGCTAAGGTCAGAAGGCTCTCATCTTCTGAGTTCAATAGTGGGACTATTGTCGGATTATGAAGTAATCCAGAGTTAGATGCAAGGACTCAAAACCTCTTTATCACAAGAGATTGAGGAAGTTGTGAAAAGTACTACCTTTTGGAGCCAAATGGAGGACTTCAGGATAGATGTCCTTGTTGAAAATAAGGTAATTACCAAGAGGGAGAAGTACATCCAGATCTTGTCTTTATTGTCTCACAAGCAAGAGACAATAAGGTTAATGATTGCGGAACTGGACCAGGAGAAGAAAGAAGGTGATGATGAGGTTGATCTCATTTTTTCCAAAGTTGCTGATCTTCCTTGTTATTTATATGATGACGATCAGAATCTCGTCACTGCTGAAGTTATCACGCAGGAATTCCTTTCCTTGATGGATCATTGCACGGGAGAAGATTTCTCACTTGATACATTTGATAAGCTATTAGAGATCCAGGTCAGTTTTGAAGTCCTCGCATCCATGCTGAAGGATGTTAAAAAGAAATAGGTAAAGATTGAAGATGCAATTTTCCGCGTCTGAGTGATAACAAGTTCTACCCTGATGCTGAATGAAGTAGAGATGAAAGCTATCCTGGCTAAGTTCGAAGATTTTCAGAAATCCAATGAGGAGGAGAATGAAGAATGAAGTGACCCCTTTTGGCACTTTTTCTTTATGCAGTTGCACCAATAGATGCTGTCAATTTTTATGCAGCTGCAAATTTTCTTTATGTTGTAGTTGTAATAAAATGGGACTGTGCAGTTGAATAAGTCAACTGTGCCCACCTTTTTCTCAACATCTTTTCCTATATAAGGAGGACCTTATTTGTAAATATTTATCTTTTTCATGCTTAGAAAAACTCTACATAATTTTTATCCTAAGACTTTGGGCTTTTGTGGTGAAAATTCTATCAAGCAAATAAAGAAAACAGTTTTATTGATCTCAAACTTTGTGTTGTATCAAGAAAATTGTTTATATAATTAATGTTCCTATGTCCATTGAATATATATGTTCTTCATTTCTTTGATCTTGAAGACACTGTTATGTGAGTTAAAGAGCTCTTGAATCGTGCAAGTAGACTTTGTGCTCTTAACATATTTGGGAAACCTTCTAATAAATTAAGTAACTAGTGGTAAGCTTTGTATTGCTACAATTACTTGTTGTTTAAAGGATTAGAAATTTATACTTGAAGACTTTGAGCTACAAGCTAAGTTTCTAATTGTTTGATTTGTAATAATCAGTTTGAGTTAGTGTTACCTTCAAGAAGACTTTGTACTGCTTAATAGTAACTCTTGGTGTAGTTTGTTAGATTCATAGTTCTTTTCTTTAAGTATCTAAAGAGATAGAGAAATTGTAACCAGGTGAAGGGAGAATACATAAACTCTGAAAAAAGAGAGTTATATGCCCAACACCAACCAACAAATTCAATTCTTTATTAATTAGAGGATAAATTTCATAGGGAACCTCCCCTTGATGAGAGGAGAGATTAATTTCTCAGCATAGCTTTGTGTGAATTATATATTTTGTCATTAGTATGGTGGTGACAGAATATTCACCCAACAATTTTTTGGTGACTCTGCTAGGGAGCGACGTGCAACCGGTTTTTTCCCTTTGGGTTGCAGTGCTCTTTTCATTATAATATCATTGTTTGCTGATTTTCTCAAAAATCATAATCTGGCTGATCGAAAATACACTCGTGGGCAACGATTAGCAGGAATTGTTGATCCTACTTTTGAAGTATTGCAGCAATTTAATTTTCCCTTTGTGACACCTCCACGAACGCTTTCTCCTTTGCAACAGATACAAATTTTTCCTCCATTTGCATGATGATCTCCCGTACCAAGTGAGGCGTCAAGTTTGCAAGTTTCAGTTGTTCCGCTCGCAAGTCATTTTGTAATACCACCCTATAATCCGTTAAGGATGGCTGCTACTCCTGGACCTTGGGGTACTGCTTTTGGTCCTTTGAACTTGACCGCACCTTTGCATGAACTTCCCAAAGGTATGCGAAAAAATTTACCCAAATTTTTGGGGGATGGTTCTGTTGGCATTAGTAACAATGATTGTTGGCATTTCAATATCAGGAGATTGTTTATATTCAATAAGGATATTGAGAAGGTTGTTGAAGATTGTTGATATACCTGAAGAAGGATGATAACTATCTTTATAACATTATTTTGTCATTGATGTCAAGAAATTGATTATCTGATTTTGTATGATGTTGCCATATCTTGAGAAGATTGATTAGAAGAGAATTAAGATGTCAGTAAAAGACACAGAAAGAATGTGATGAATAAGAGGAGAAATAAGTTATTCAATGGGCAACTATTACCAAGTTAGACAATGATGAGATCATGATATTTAGATTGTTTTGATATCCTACATATGTTGTTGATTGTAAGGTTAATACTATACTATGTCACCGAGTAAAGAACCTAGTCGGTAAACCCTAAGGAACCTAGTCGGTAAACCCTAAGGTTATCGATATCGGTTAATGAAGGCGAAATGTCTACCGAGTAAAGTTTAGTATTTACTGAGTTGCAACCGAGTTATGATAGTGCACATTGGATGGATAAAAGCATTATTTAATGAAGGACAATGATTAGCTAGAGATGTATAAATGATTGGTATGCCATGCATGAAGTTTGTTAAGGATCTATGACAAAGGAAAATCGTTAGGAAGATCTACAGCGCAGATTGAACCACAATAACCTTGTGCAAGTTCCATGATAGGAATGAAAGTCTCGAGGCAAGGTAAAACATTTTCAGATCGGAAGGATAAATTGAACCTGGTCAAGTTTGAAGATCTGATGGCTAAGATTGATCATGAGAAATGTGATCAAGGAGATTTAGCAGTTAGCAATTGTTTATAAATAAGGAATTGTTAATAAACAATGCATGCGGGCAAGTGTAAGCACAAGAGTGCGGTACATAGTGATTACCGAGCACAAAAGCTTGAAGACCTGTTTGAATAACAGAGTAGAGAGCCCAATAGAGGGACAAGATAAGTCCTATGACTAGATTGTTCTAAGCAAATAAGAATCTGCTTTAGCATTTTAGATGTCAAGTTGCAGATATATTTTATTACTGTTATTTTGTAAGTGACATAAAATCTCTTAACCGAGTGGACTTAACAGTCTTATTTGTAAACCCTCTAGCAAGGTAACATTCTAAATGAGTGTTTGAAATCCTTTGACAAGGTCGCTTCTAACAAAGTGAAGATCCTAACAAATCTGAGGGAAATCCCTTAATCAGGTCACATCTAGCAATGTGTTTGTAATCTTTAACATGATTTGCTTTTAAACGAGCATACTCTAGAAGAGTATATTTCTTAGTGGGTCCGAAATCCCACAGTGGTTTTTCCCTATTTGGGTTTCCACGTTAAATGTGGTGTTATGAGTGTTATGATGATTATGTGTTTATGAGTTTGCATGTTTAGCAGTTTTTTGGTTAAGTTGCTGAAGTATAAGTTATCGAGGTTGAATCTGTTGATTTTATGGAAGTTTAAGTTTGTATGATTCACCCCCCCCTCTCATCTTGCTAGCTATTGGTATCTGTACTTTACATTAAGTATCAAAACTATCAATTGGTATCAGAGCTTTGGACTCTAGAAGAAAAAGTTTAAAGGTACTTGAGGCAAAGATCCAAAGATGTATAAAAGGGATGCACTGAAGCTGAACAAGTCAAGTTTCTCCACATGACAGAAAAGGATGAAGCTGCATTTATCAGGAATTGGAGAATATGCAACATATTATCTAGAGAATGATTACATTGCACCAAGCACCAACCCTATGACCTTGGAAGAGATAAAGGCAAAGCAAGAACATATTCAAGCTATGATTGAAATAACATCAGCATTGACCGACTCAGAGTTTAATGATATAGAAAGCTGTAATGATGCAAAAGCAATGTGTACTAAGCTCATATCTGTGTATGGAGGTGATGAACATGTTCAGAGAGCTAAAGTAGATAGTCTAAGAGAACAACTTGAATCCATGAGAATGAATGAAAGTGAGAACATAACCCAATACAATACAAGACTAAAAGAGAATGTCAATCAAATTAAAGGAGCAGGTGGAACTATTGAAGAAAATGATATAACAAGTAAGTTGTTGAGAACCCTTCTACTAGCTTATGCTATTCGAGTCTTTGCAAACAATGAATTGAGGTCTATACCTAACATGCCAGTTTCTTTGGATGCTACTATTGGTAAGCTACATGCATTTGAGTTAAGTAATTTTGATAACAGTGGGTCTTTGGTAAATAAAGTAGAATCTGCATTCTGTTCTTTTCATATTGGTGAATCTGATGATTACAATGATAGAATGAGTAAGTACTCTGAAGGGGATCACAGTGGAGCAAGTGAAATATTTCACAAGAACATGGAAAAAGTGCACAAACTGTATGAGGAAATCAAGAAGCAAGAAGAATTTGAAGCATTATTAGCTAGAAGGTTACCAAGAGGAAAAGGTAAGTATAAAGGAAAGCTACCTTTAAAATGTTTCAATTGTGATAAAATAGGACATATGGCTTCTAACTGCCCTGACAAAGAATCTAGTGAAAAGAGTGAATACCGAGATAATAGGCAAAAAGACAACCAATACAGAGGACACCGAGACTTCAGAAGGAGAGATAGAAAGACATGTCTAGTAGCTGATGAGGAATCTAATGATGACAAATCTGATGAAACTGATACTGAGGAAGTTGTTTATGTGGCTATTAAAGATGGATCTGATGAAGAAAGGTATGAAGAAAAATCCCTAATATCTCACATAAATAATAATGACTCTTGGATCGTAGACTGTGGATGCTCACATCATATGACAGGTGATAAACACAAGTTTGTTAAATTAGAAGACTATGATGGAGGCTATGTAAGATTTGGTAATGATGCACCATGTCTGGTAAAAGGTAAAGGATCTCTAACACTTCTTGACAATGCTAAATGTGATGATGTATACTGGGTTGAAGGATCAAAATACAATTTGTTGAGTGTAGCACAACTAAACAATACAAGATACCGAATAGAATTTTAGAAAGGAATTGTCAAAGTTCATCACAAGCATGGAAAGTTAGCTGCTACCGGGACACAAACAAAAGGTAATACATTTCATCTTGACTCAACATGGAGCAAGTGTCTTTATGCGAAGACAAATGATACCTGGTTATGGCATAAAATGTTTTGTCATGTAAATTTTGATAATCTGATCAAAATAAGTAAGAAGCACCGAGTAAGAGCTCTACCGAGTCTGGAAAAACCTAAGAATGCTATGTGCTGAGGATGCCAGATGGGTAAGATCACAAGATAAAGCTTTACAAGTAAGTCCTACACTTCTAAAGGAATTTTAGATCTAGTACATACTGATCTTTGTGGTCCTATGAAAGTTCAAAGTTATTATGGTGATAAATATTTCATATTATTTGTCGATGATTACTCAAGGATGATGTCAGTTATGTTTTTAAAAGAAAAATTAGAAGCTTTTCAAATGTTTAAATGGTAGAAGGCAAGAGTTGAAAATGAAATAGGAAGACAACTGAAATGTCTTAGATCTGATAGAGGAGGAGAATTCACTTCTGATGAATTCAACTTATTCTGCAATGATCATGGTATAAAGAGGCAAGTATCTGCACTGAGAACATCTCAGCAAAATGGGATAGCCAAGAGAAGAAATAGATCAATTGTGGATTGTGCAAGAACCCTGATGATAGAAAAGAGGGTACCTCAAACATTTTGGAGAGAAGCAATCAGCACTGTAGTTTACACCCTGAACCGAGTTCAACTGAAGAAAGGAACTATGAAGACACCATATGAGATCTGGTATGACAAGAAACCTAATGTAAGTTACTTTAAAATCTTTGGAAGTAGACGCTATGTTCACAAAGAAGACATAAATGGAAAGTTTGATCAAAAAAGTGAAGAAGGAATATTTCTTGGTTATTCTTCTAGAAGTAAAGGATTTAAATGTCTGATCAAATCATCTAACAAAATAGTGGAAAGTGCAAATGTGAAAATTGATGAATTTGCAGAAAGAAATGATGAAGGAAATTCCAATGAACTAGAAGATTATGAAGAATTTGTTTATGTTCAACTGAGAAGTCCTACCGAGAAAGCTATTGAAGAAAATGAAGATAATGTCGAGTTACCGAGTGATGAAGAAGATCATACAGAACCTACCGAGCCTATATTAGCCAAATATGTTAGAAGACATCATGCATCAAGTCAGATTATAGGAGATAAGGATGATCCAGTGATGACAAGAAACAAACTGAGATAGAACACATGTCTGATATCTAAATTTGAATCGAGAATAGTAAAAGAGGCATTTAACAGTGAAGATTGGGTAAATTCTATGACAGAAGAGATTGATCAAATCAAGAAGAATGACACATGGACACTGATCCCAAGACCAAAGGACAAAAATGTAATCGATACAAAGTGGATTTTCAGAAACAAGCTAAATGAAAAAGGTGAGGTTATTCGCAACAAAGCAAGTTAGGGGTCCTACCCCTATCTTCTACTCACTGACAGAGTTCAGTGAAAGCATCAATTCGATGAATCTACAGAATATTATGTGTGGATTGGTGTTGATTTACGCACTTTAGAAGGTTTTCTAAAGGTGTGCAAGAAAAAGTGAATAGAGACAAGTTGATCTGATCGAGACTGAGATGATACATAGCAAGGCAAATCACTTCACAGAGGAAGAAATCATGATTTAGTTCTTTTACTTTTTGGCATTGTTGTCAAAGGGGGAGAAGACTAAATGGTTGGAAGGCTAAATGGTTGACTAAATGGTAAAGCCCTGAATGATGAAAATAATAGAAGACTAATGACAGGGGGAGATTACTGCAACAAGGAGAAGACTAAATGCAAGACAATAGATCAAGGATAACAGGAGAAGTCTAACAGCAATTTGAATCCGAATCAATTTGAATATCTTGTTGGTATTACCATTTAATTGTTGGTTTTTCCATCAATGCCAAAGGGGGAGATTGTTGGCATTACAATAAGAAAGATTGTTGGCATTTCAATATCAAGAGATTGTTGATATTCAATAAGGATAATGAGAAGGTTTTTGAAGATTGTTGATATAACTGAAGAAGGATGATAACTATCTTTATAACATTATTTTGTCATTGATGTCAAGAAATTGATTATCTGATTTAGTATGATGTTGCCATATCTTGAGAAGATTGATTAGAAGAGAATTAAGATGTTGGTAAAAGACATAGAAAGAATGTGATGAATAAGAGGAGAAATAAGTTATTTAATGGGAAACTATTACTGAGTTAGACAATGATGAGATCATGATGTTTAGATTGTTTTGATATCCTACATATGTTGTTGATTGTAAGGTTAATACTATACTATGTCACCGAGTAAAGAACCTAGCTGGTAAACCCTAAGGAACCTAGTCGGTAAACCCTAATGTTATCGATATTGGTTAATGAAGGCAGAATGTCTAC